>NC_089272.1:7593921-7804921 GCF_963678975.1 Dysidea avara | reverse complement strand
CCTCAACTAGTCGGGGATAAGTGAAGCGTTTATTGACTATAACAAAGTGTCCACCCACATAGCGGCTGCAGAACAGGTAAGCACCAACCACATTCACACAACTATTATTGTTGCCATGGTTACACAAAGGAGCATCATCACAAACTACAATTGTGATGTTACCGTCTTAAAGAGTTCTACTTCATCGGTGAAGAAAACTAATGACACCATGGCAACCAGTGGCATGTACAAGTGAGCACATGCTACAGTATGTAACCAGTCATGTCCATTTAACTGTCTGTCATCACAGGACTAATCTACTGACATTCAAGAAACACACTTCACAAGTCTTAGTTATATACATATACTATCTATGAGAACACTCACCAGATAAGATCCTCAAGTGGATAGTAAGAGTATTTGTAATAATACATCATCATCAATACCTGTATAGGCATCATCAGAAAGTACTGGTTCCAGTACAAAAAGATTTGCTGTTGTGTATTTTTGCTTATTTGCAAAAAGTACATCGTCTGACTGTGGGGTATGTTCTTGTAATGCAACTGTGTGGCGGTCATTTGACAATGTTCATTAAGTGTGATAACATACAACATGTATGTGGCTTTTACATATGCATATCTAGTATGACATAGCTGTACCTGTTCTCATGACACCTAGTTGTCACTGCTAATGTGTGCATGCCATTGCTATAGAGCAGTGTTTTACAGGGGGGTGGGGGTTCACAAAATTTAATTTCACAGATTGGCAGTTATCCATGCAAATTTCCCCATTCAACATTTGCAGTTTACTCACAGTGGCATTCCTGTTTATGTGATGTCAACAATTGATTGAACTATCACACTGTCACTTTATAATGAATCCGAAGAACAAATTGTTAGAGGAAGGGCCTATATATATTATACTACCATATCAGTTTGGTTTGATAATAAATTAATGGTGCACCCTCCTTGCTATCTAAGCCAAAATTTTCTATTTACTATCACTTGTTTCCAACAGAGAATTGAAGTTCCCAGCTATGAAATTCTGTTACAGACTGGTGGATTAATGAACTTAAGGTGACTGATATGTTTATAAGGATGATGATGGATGGATAGTGAACCTTTATGTATCTTGTACAGGACGGATTATTTAATCCCAATGATGACATGCACAAGTAAACCATGTGTTTGTGTTGCATGTTTTGTTATACTTACAAGGATGACATTTACAATATAATATTATGTATTGTACACTGACTCAAATTTAAATATTGTGTTAAATAATGATCTGAGGTGTTTCTTGAATGCCAGTAGACTCAGTATAGGTTTGTCCTGTGATGGACGGAAAGACAGACAGATAAATGGACAATGACTGGTTACATACTGTAGCACGTGCTCACTTGTACATGCCACTGGTTGCCATGGTGCCATTAGTTTTCTTCACTGATGAAGTAGAACTCTTTAAGACGGTAACATCACAATTGTAGTTTGTGATGATGCTCCTTTGTGTAACCATGGCAACAAAAATAGTTATGTGAATGTGGTTGGTGCTCACCTGTCCTGCAGCAGCTTTGATCATGTGGGTGGACACTTTGTTATAGTCAATAAACGCTTCACTTATCCCCTTGACAACACAGCCATTCTGAGGCTGGAGAAGTACATGGCCCTCACAACACACACCAAGATGGTAACAACACATCACCACACCCACCTTTATGGTTCGTGCTACCACTCCCACTGGGCTCTGTAGTAAGGCTTCAATTATGATAATTTGGTAGGCCTGTTACGATGGCGGAAATGTGATACAGTAGTATGCTGTTGTCATGCAAACCTTGTGTTGTAACAGCTATCACTATGGCAACACGTCACATAAATCAGGGTAGCTACATTTCGTGTTGGACTAGTTGAGGTGTCCACAGTAATGTTAGCCTTGCCTAAAAACGGAGTGGCACAAATGATCGTGTGAAAAAATCACACAACTTATCATACCAGCATCTCTGAAGTTGTCATCATGGTGATAGTGCCATACAATTCATCTCATTATGAAATACCACAGTCAACACCTGTGACAAGATCACATGACCTCACAAGATAATACACAAGTAACGGTTCCCACATATCACCTTTATTTTGTACCATGCGATTTGTCACAGCAGTTGCAACAGTATTAATATGCTGCACAAAATGATTTGCTAGACAATGGCTTTGTTAGCTTATAGCATAGTTAAAAACACCCACAAAAAAATTCTTTTTATCATAGCCTTCCCAAATAGCACTACTAACAAACCAACTGCTGCCACAATAAACATATCATAGGAGTGGTCATTAATACAGTACATGAGTTTTCATGTCCCAACAACGGACCAAGTTAGACACCAATTGGGACCTATTACTTGACACGGACTGTATGTTGAGGTGGTGTTATAAATGAGGTGGTGTTATAAATGAGGTCATGAAGTACATCTCAGTTGTGCGTGTTTGGGACCTATATACTTGACAAGGTCACTATATATATCGAAGTGGTCTTACAACTCTTGGCCTAGTGACATGACCGTAATTGTCATAGTGGGTTCACTCATTATATTACAGCCACACAACACCCAAAACACTACAGCAGAACCCCTCTATACAAGATATGCGTGAGACTAATTATACTTTATAGTTTACACCAGCACAAAGGAAGAGAAGTTCCACTGTATCACACAGAAATGATAAGATCACGCACCTCTTTTTGCTGTCTAATTCAAGTCATCATCTGTTGTACCTGACTAGCTCTCACTTCCTAACAACCAATCAGAATAGCTCGAAGTTTAAAGACGTCAATGCTAATTACCATTTTCTTTTGAGCTTCTTCCAGTTATTGTAGCAGATTGATCTTGTCTTCTAGCTCCTGTGATGATGTCATATAAGCTCATGTGATGTCACATGACAACAGAGTACACACCTTCTTATCTGTGTCCCCTTGTGTGATGACCACTTTCACTGCTGTCTGTTGTTTGTGCACCTCTCCCTCCTCACATACAGTGTAGCCTTGTGGTAAACAAAGTGTGACTTGCATAACGTAACCACCCACTTAAAAAGTCCACAAATTTTGACCCAAAATCAATGTCCGTTTGCCACACACTACACTGTAGTGAGACCAGCCAAGTTAAGTCACAATAACAGATTATACTCACTGGCTTCTTCACTTACTAACTTGCTACTTCTTCTTGTTCCTTCAGTGACACATTCCCCTGTACAATGACAACAACAAAAACAACTTCATACCACTACAAGTCTCAAGAAATGTTCCACCAACTAGTAACAGCTTTACTACTATACTCTCCCCCTAATGACTATTTACACATTAGGGTTATCGGTAGCAGGATGCTCTGGGAGCAACAATGTTTTTGAGATTAGCAAGTTGTTTTGCAACATTGTAGAAAACCACTAAATACTATCTCTGTCTCACATGACTATCATCAGTCTAGCCCCACCCCCTTACACTGCAAGGTTAAGCTCGGCTATTTGGTGATACCTGTCTCGTTCCTTAGCTCCTCTTTCAGCTGTGTCATCAGGATGCCTACCTTGAAGCAGGTCTTTGCCTTCAGTTCCAGTGTCTCCTGAGTAATCTGCTCTATATCAGTGCATCATTTGAAACAATGAGCAATATTAACACACATTGTGTCATCAAATATGCCAACCACATAACAATTATTCAAATACGTGATTAGCAGCACCACTCTAACATACAGTAATACAAGCATAGACATGCCCAGGGCTATGATGCATGACCAATCTCCTTTAGTAAACATAAAGCTTCACCACAGCAGCACTATAGTATTGGATTACAATAGAATAACGGTATAATTATGTTATAGCTCCCAACGGAACTGCTTCTAGAACACCTACTACTGAAACTAGTACTGCATGTGCACACTAAAAGGATTAGAAAATGGCAAGCCATAGATTATATATTCCCTAGGTGGAGAATATATAATCTATGCCTGAACAATGTGACTTCCATAAAACAAACAAAATTTAACAGTAAATTCACAAAACGTAAAAATTTTCTAACTCAGAAGTGGGCCCACAAAAATGAGTGCTTCCCTGCCAGTTCACCTGAGTAAATGATGCAAACTTAGCTGTGCTTTTTGTGGGGTCACCAAGCTGAACCCTCGACTGAACTGAATGACTGACATACTGGCATATCAAATGAAGATAGCTACTCGTGTAGTCTCAGGAAATCCAACTAACCAACAATTGCAGTTTACACTATCATACCATATAGGCGGATATATTCGGTGTTCACTATTTCATGTTCTTATAGCCTTCATTTCCTCCACTCCAAGCAAGTTCAGCCCATGGCGAATCTGTTTCAGTCATCTCGTGTGTTGTGAGATGGCAAAGGAAATCTTCACCTAGTAAAACTAGCTGCCTGTACAATTCGCTCCTTGACTTCGCTACATCACTTGAGAAGAAGAACCCCCAGGACCTTGCCCCAGGAACCCATGCCAACTGGGTTGATTCAAGGGTTTTGTCCCCGAGATTCACCAACCCCCTGAGTAATGTGACTTTACGTAAAACAAACAAAAACGGTAAGTTCACCAAATGAGAAAAATTTTCTAAGTCAGAAGTGGGCCCAAAAAAAAAATTGGCCCGATCCGATACCGATCCTATCGATACGCTGGCTTTCGATACGCTTGCTAGCCTCGCCTGTCATCTCAAGCTCCAAATCTCGCTTTCCGTGAGCTAGCACAGTTACACACTTTTTTTTTTACCCGGGCTTGATGGACTGCCCTTGCCTACCACCCCCAGCACATAAATGGCCTGTGCTGGACAAACCGGGACTTTCTTAGTCCACGGCAAACTGAGACTCTGCCCGAATCAGCTCCACAATTGGGGGAGTCTTAACATAGTGACCGATGGATGAGCGGGCTCCGCGGATGCATTGTATGGAGGACCGCAAGAGAGAAAAAGATAGACAGCACCTTAACCACCCCATGACAACAGAGTAATCATCGCCCCACTTGTTTGAAAGTTGATGAGCCAAGCGTTGATAAAAAACAGAAGCCTCATGAGCCAGACCACCAGAGGCAGACATTACCAGGGGGGTAAAAGAGGCATGCTCCTCCTCACGAATTCTCTGAGCATACGCACGTTTCTTAATGTTCTCGTGCCTCCGATAACAGGAGGCCAGTGACGAGGACGCATTAGAAGCAGCCAGAGGGTTGAACACCCGCACATCCACAAAACATCTTTCACTTCTTCCACCCCAAAAACCATTCATGGTGATGTCAAGACGGGCACCATCTTGGATATTGGCAGAAGCAGGGTAGTCCTGCTGTGAAACCGGCTAGAGCTCTGGTTCAACAGCTACCTGAGAGCATACTTCAGTCAACAGGGTAGCAGTTAGATCTCTGATCTCATTGTGTCGGATAGAAGGTAAGCCACCCTTGGGACAGGATAGGGCATGCTCCACTGAAAAGGAAGTCCCACATGCACAGTGAGCAGGAGTCCGCTGAGGAGACCACCCATAACGTAGTGCTACGGCACCGTGAAACGGTATCGGTCCACCTTTATTTAATACCTACCTCTCGAGTTGCGTAGTATGCGTACGCATGTGTGTTTTTATTGGCAGGTCCGATACCGATACTGGTATCGGTAGTATCGGTATCGGTCCACCTTTATTTAATACCTACCTCTCGAGTTGTGTAGTATGCGTACGCATGTGTGTTTTTATTGGCAGGCACTAGCTATATCATAGATTATTGAACGATAATCTATGGCTATATTAAACGGGGGCGTCTGGATTCAGTGGAATGGAATGGTGGACTGGAATGGTGGAATGGAATGGTGGAATGGAACGGTACTTAGGTAATTTCAATTAGTGGTCACCTCTTTATAAGACCACCTTCTAGCAAAGACCACCTATTTACAAAGACCGCTTTACTTTAATATTATCTGAATTGTTGTTTTAGAGCCCTATAAGACAGTCTTATTGATGAATTGTGTACCATATGTTATGTCTAGAAAAGCCAGTGATATCTGATTTACAGTAATAGCTATATACCCCATACAAAAACAGCTTGACTAGATAAAAAAAGATCTGTCCACAAAACTAAAAGCAACTGGCAACTAAAGGAGCTAATATCTGGTGAGGCCAAGAAATGAATGTTAATAATTATATACTGGCAACTAAGTATAATCTTAGTCCTTTATCATTGATTTGTGCAGTCTGACTGTATTTCTAATTAATTCCCTGTAAATCTAATAGGCTAATAAATTGGTACCTTTCCCAATAGTCTGGCATTGTAGAGGAGAAAAAAGGTGGCTAAAGTACTAGCCAATTAGGGTTACAGGGAATTAATTAGGAATGCAGCAAGACTCAATGATAAAGGACCAAATTTTTATAAATTATAGCTAGTTATTTGCCAGTATTTTTTGGCCTCACCCAGATATTAGCTCCTGTAGTTATTAGTTAATTTTAGTTTGATGGAGACATCATTTTTGTACAGCCAAACTGTTTTTGAATGGGGTATATTACTGTATTACAAAATTAGATATCACTCTGTCTTTTCTAGGCATGTGGCGCACAACTGATCAATAAGACCATTCTATGGGGATACACTCTAAAACAAAAAACAACAAGATAGCAGCAATTTAAGCATTAAAATACTTGGTCTTTATAAAGAGGTGGTCTTTGTTAGAAGGTGGTCTTTATAAAGAAGTGACTACCAATTGAAATTACCAAAGTACTGTTCCATTCCACCATTCCATTCCATTCCAGTCCATTCCACCATTCCAGTCCATTCCCCACCATTCCATTCCACTGAATCCAAGCGACCATTAAATGGTGGTGGCCGTAAGTACTCAAATCAGGCCTCAGGCCTCTGTATACACTACAATTTCATTGTCAGAGATGTTATGCACTTGTCAATTTAATTTCATGCCCCCCATGTGGGGATCTGACATTACTTCTTGTCCCCACCACTGGGGCAATTGACAGCTGTCCAATTCACTGACTGATTTTCGGTAGTTGCATTTCTAAACAATAAAATCACACTCACTATAATTTTACTAGCTACAGGTATAACTATCAGGTTAATCACTAGTCGCATGCATGAAATATGCGCGCTTAGTCATCTTTGAGGTGTTGTCAAATCCCCTACTAAGGGGTGGGGACATAGTGGGGATTTGACAGCTGACTTTGCCCCACGATTACAAATCCCCTGTAGGGTGGGGAATGAAATTGACAATTACATTAGTGCGGGTTATTTAACTCCAAGAACAGTCATTTATAGTACATACGCAATCACACTACACCAACAAAATTGCAAAAAGTGCTGAAACCGCTGTACTTTGTTTCAAGTACAGAAGTACCTGGCTTTAGACTTATACAGCGGTTCTGAGAGACCTTGCGCGACAGCTAAACAAGTGAAAATCATGTGTACAAGATTTCGTCCCATCAAATCAATTCATTTTTGTTGGCATGAAAGAATCTCCTCCAACAACTGTATGTTGCCTTATGGACTTACAATGCAAAGATGATTCTTAGATATTGGGCTCTACAGGGGTCTGATGATGACAATCCCTTTTACCCTTAGTTGGTAGTAGTAGTAGTAGTTGTAGTGGTACTGTAATTGTAGTAGTAGAGTTAATTTTGTATTTAGTTACCATTTTGTAATTTGTGTTATGTGTGGTAGCTATTCAATATTTTATTTATAGTAAAATAAATAAAACCGAAATGATTTTTTTTAAATTACCGCACCTGACGTATTGTTTTTCACGCAAGGTGTCTTAGAACCACTGTAGAGTAGCCGGATTTGCCAAAGTCCGCAAGTATGCCACGTGCATGTGTGCTCTCGTGATAATATGGTGTGCATTAATTGATTGCCGAGTGCAGAAAATAGAAATACTACACATTTGATGGTTTTCAACATGAACTACAGTCTTCGAAGTGTGTGTGAATACTTTGTTACGCACAGAAAGTGGTTTAACTACTCGAGACTATTCAGACTAGTCCATTCAGAAGGATATGCTGTAAAAGTAATGGTCAGGGCACACAAAGACCAATCAATGGTATTCCAAGGGGGTGTCATGTTGGTACACGCTGTAGGGAGATCTGTGACGTTGTCAAAGTCTTGATTGGCCAAATTTCGCTTTGACCTGTGACTATAAATGCCTTTTTCAATCCTAGTGACGATATTTCAGTGCTCAATTTCATAATGAAATGTTTGATTGTGGGTTACCCTTGGCCATTGACTTGGCACGAATTTGGTGGCCTTCACCTTTGACTTAGATTTTGACCGCGGTCACAGTCTACCTACAGTGAGTAGCTGCATGTCACCCTCTAGTATTCATAGTAAGGGCACTCCAAATAAATTCTCTTTCGAATATAGGCAAGTTTGTATGCAGGCAGGCGGTCCATTTCCACCAATGCTTTTAAAGGGTATTGGTAGAACGAGGAAATAGGAAACGGGAAATGAGAAATGTGTGAAATGGAATTCCCTTGCTGAAGAACATGTTTCATTTGTAATTGAAGGGGTGGTTTCCTCAAAACATTGGTGGTTGAAGTAGCAGTGACTGCTGTATTAGAGTGTTTTGTAACTTAAATTATGTATGTAGTAGAATGGACTAACAATTGATTTTATTCTTTTTATTGTAATTTTCCTTGCCACGCCCATTTTTTGGCATTTGCCATAGTGTGATCGCATGAGTCTGAGGACACATCAAATGTATTATTTTTAAGTGTATTGTTCATGCATTTTACATCAAATAATGATGGCTTTCTCCTACTACTAACAGAATGGTGATTGTTTAATATTTTAGACAAATTTTGATGGTAGATAATGTCAGTAGTTTAAGTTAAAGTGACTGCTCTATTAGAGTAGATATGGCAGCTAGCAAATATACTGCCACTAAAAGTACATGTTGATATGTTGCAGTACATTTATTACACTCTATAGAACAGCCATATCACCTGAAGCCACAGATACTGCCAGGGTGCACGTGATCTACATTATATCCACCATTAGAATTTGACTAAAACACTATATATGCAATTGCCATTCTGTTAATAGTTACCGGCATACTAGTATGAAAATATAGCTGTTAATAATTAAGTTACAAAACACTCTAATACTAATAGAGCAGTCATTGTTACTTCAGTCACTGTTACTTCAGCCACCAATGTTGTGAGGAAACCTACCCCTAAGGCCTTCAATTACAAATGAAGGGTGTTCTGCAGTGAGGAATTATACTTCCACCCATTTCTCATTTCCCATTTACTATTTCCTCGTTCCTGGTTTTACTAATACCCCTTTTAAAGCACATTTGCTTGAACACAGTCATATGTAGAAGCATGCAAACTTGTACTTTCATCATTAGCTAGGCCACTCCAAATAAACTCTCTGTTTCCTGTCCCAGGCTCAGGAATATGTGCATGCAGGTGGGCAGTCCGTTTCCATTATTTAAGCCATTATTTGCCTGGTACAACTATAGAAAGCCATGTAAAAGCATGCTTAATGCTACGTACCTTCCTTTTTAAGTCGCGAATCTGTGCCCACTTGATAGCACACTGACATGTGAGTTGATACTATTACAAGTTTGCTTTTACTAATGAACCTGTGCAGTATGCAAGAATAACCAGAAAATTTTGAAAGAAATGGAATAATGGATATTTAGAGCTGACAGTAACCAGATGCAGGCGGTGGACGGGAAACAGAATTTATTTGGAGTGGCCTTTAGGTTGTAGGAATACCGAAATTTTGGCATGGAATTTAAATAGGCGATTTCGCAGAGTTGCATGTTTATAGCTAGTAGAGATGTACTGATCTAGTATTGGTTCGGCAGCCGAACTGGACAATTTAAGCAAAATTGGAAGTACCAATTTTTGTGTATAAACCACCGATTCAATTCTAATATTTCTGATAACTAACTCTAACTCCATGTTTTCAAGCATACTGGGCTTATTCTATCATCTCTCCTCTTCATGTCAGGGGAATAGAGTAAAAAACTCTATTCTGTTGGCCATATTGCAAGAAGCCATACAACTACACACGGATTTACTATACTATTCATGGCTCTTGTAGCAATACTTTGGCTAATACAGCTCACAATTGCCTAATAAGAGTTTGAAACATTGAGTAAAATCCTATGAGCTACATGTAGCTGTAGCAGGTCAAGCCTAAAATATTATAATCAAGACACACGGTAGTGTGTCGTGCGGCCCAAGAAGCCGGCGCGCAACCCCGTGAGTATATTGACAGGAAGAAAGAAAACGCAATTTTCGCATCTCCGTAGCTCTGTGCTGCCTTGATGAAACAAGACAAATTTTGCTGTGTAGATTCCCTCCACCTTCAGCACTCCACATTCCAAATTTGAGCGAAATCGCTTCAGGCATTCCTGAGATATGCGACTTCAAAAATTGGCTTAGTTTCTTGTTTTTTTTTCTTCTTATTTTTCTTCCTCTTTTCGCACACTTACAAAAACTGCTATAAAACGCGAACGCGGTATCCGATTACCTTGAAATTTGGCACACAGAAGGGGGGTATAAAGGCGCATCTCGGTACCAACTTTGGCTGGAATACCATAAACAGGCAAAGAGTTATGAGCGATTATGCACGAAAAATAACACCAATATGTTGTCACGCCTACAGGGTAAACCGCGTATGGGAAGAAGCTGAAACTCGGTAGGTGAATAGGTTAACTATTGAACCTCAAACCTTTTGTGGTTTGAAAGAAATCGAGCTAAAAACCAGGAAGATACAGCGAAAAAATCAACAGTGTGTAACAATTACGCAATCGAGATTAGCTAATTTTTAATTTATTATTATTATTATTATTATTATGCTTGCCACGCCTACCAGATAAACCACTTGGGGTAATGCTTTGAAAATCGCTGTACAGATGGAGTTATCATCTTAGAAAGGCTCTCAAAGGTGTAGAAGAATCAGACTTAAAGCCACGGAGTTATAACACGAAATCCAACTTGGTGTAGCAAGTGCGAGATCGAGATACTTTAATAGAGCAGTCATCCTAATAGAGCAGTCCTCCTAATAGAGCAGTCACCCTGAACAGAATTCAAGAGATCAGTTAGAAATAAGTAACCTGTATAGAGATCAGCTACAAACAAATCACCCTGTAGAGAGTTCAGCTACAAACAATTCACCCTGTTCAGACATCAGTTAGAAGAAGTTTTTACAAACAAATCAACCTGTTGAAAGATCAGCTAGAAGATGTCACCTTGTAGATAGTTCAGTTACAAAGAAACCACGATGTAGAGAATTCAGCTACAAACTAGTGACCCTGTAGATACATCAGCTAGAAGAAGTTACCTTAGAGAGTTCAGCTACAAAGAAACCACCATGTAGAGAGTTCAGCTGCAAACAAATCACCTGTAGAGAGTTCAGCTAGAAATAAGTCACCCTGTAGAGAGTTCAGCTAGAAGAAGTCACATTGTAGAGAGTTCAGCTACAAAGAAACCACCATGTAGAGAGTTCAGCTGCAAACAAATCACCTGTAGAGAGTTCAGCTAGAAATACGTCACCCTGTAGAGAGTTCAGCTAGAAGAAGTCACATTGTAGAGAGTTCAGCTACAATGAAACTCCCATGTAGAGAGTCAGCTGCAAACAAATCACACTGTAGAGAACTCAGCTACAAACATATATGCAGTGTAAAAAGATCAGCTAGAAGAAGTTACCTTGTAGAGAGTTCAGCTACAACGAAACCACCATGTAGAGAGTTCAGCTACAAACAAATCACCTGTAGAGAGTTCAGCTAGAAACAAGTCACCCTGTAGAGAGATCAGCTAGAAACAAGTCACCTTGTAGAGAGTTCAGCTAGAAGAAGTCACATTGTAGAGAGTTCAGCTACAAAGAAACCACCATTTAGAGAGTTCAACTGCAAACAAATCACCCAATAGAAAGTTCAGCTATGAACAGATCACCCTGTTGAGAGTTCAGTTAGAAACAAGGAATCCTGTAGAGAGATCACCTAGAAGTATCGCCTTGTAGAGAGTTCAGCTACAAACAAATCACCTGTAGAGAGTTCAGCTACAAACAAATCACCCTGTAGAGAGATCAGCTAGAAGAAGTTACCTTGTAGGGATTTCAGCTACAAACAAATCACCCTGTAGAGAGTTCAGCTACAAAGAAACCATTCTGTAAAGAGCTCAGCTGCAAACAAATTACTTGTACAGAATTCAGCTACAAACAAATCACCCTGTAGAGAGATCAGCAAGAAGAAATTACCTTGTAGATAGTTCAGTTACAAACAAATCATCCTGTAGAAAGATCAGTTAGAAGAAGTTACCTTGGAGAAAGTTCAGCTACAAAGAAACCATTTTGTAAAGAGCTCAGCTGCAAACAAATCACCTGTACAGAATTCAACTATGAACAAATCTCCCTGTAGAGAGATCAGCTAGAAGAAATTACCTTGTAGAGAGTTCAGCTACAAAGAAACCACCATGTAGAGAGTTCAGCTGCAAAGAAATCACCCTGTAGAAAATTCTGCCAGAAACAAATTGCCCTGTAGAAAGATCAGTTAGAAGAAGTTACCTTTTAGAGAGTTCAGCTACAAAGAAACCATTCTGTAAAGAGCTCAGCTGCAAACAAATCACCTATACAAAATTCAGCTACAAACACATCACCCTGTAGAGAGATCAGCTAGAAGAAGTTACCTTGTAGATCGTTCAGCTACAAACAATTCACCCTGTAGAGAGAGCAATTAGAAGAAGTCACCTTGTAGAGTGTTCAGTTACAAAGAAACCACCATGGAGATTTCTGTAATCAATATATGTGACCGGATTTGCAAAAAGGGGTCTTTCACACACATCCAATTCCGTAAACGTTGGAGACCATAACTCAGTGTTCAAGTAACATATTAACCTGAAAATTTCACCATGTATTCAGCTATAGTGGTGCTCACCACTGCCCAATTATCACGGCAATAGCTCTTTCCAATCTGAAGTTATCAATTGTCAAAGTTGGCAAATTGGATGTGTGTGGAAGACCCCTTTTCGCAAATGCGGTCAAATATGTATTATACAGTATATATAATTTGTACATTTACTGATAAAATACGTAAAGTACATCTACTTCATCTTTTCTTCTTCCTGTAGTAAAGAAAAAAACGTAGGTTAAAAAAGTCCCAAAGCTGGTATACAAATACAAAAAGAAATGAAATCTAATCCAAAACAGCCAAGCTGTAAAAAAAAGTGTGCGGCCCTCAGAAAGGCTATGGTGAAAAAAGATGTGAAATCCAAGGTGGCGGCCAAGAAATGGCTGTGATGGTAGGTTAATGGTAAAAATTTTAATAATGACAATTTAGGTAAATTTTGTGAAGCGGCACAAAAATTCACCTGAATTGTCTTTATTAAAATTTTTACCATTAACCTACCATCACAGCCATTTCTTGGCCGCCACCTTGGATTTCACATCTTTTTTCACCATAGCCTTTCTGAGGGCCGCACACTTCTTTTTACAGCTTGGCTGTTTTGGATTAGATAGACTATACACAAACAACATGATGATATAGTTGATGTCAGATCGGTACAATATCAGTATACCAGTGATAAATTTATTAGATCATTAGATCAGATGGAAATCAGAATAGTTCAGAAATGTTGAATCAGTACATCTCTAATAGCTAGGACAGCGCCTAAGACCCTCTAATTGAGATAATCGTTCACAAAGCACCAAATTTGTTACAGCACGTGTACTAAGTAATTTTAGAAGGGAAGGAAGGGAAGGCATGTAAAAGTCCTGTGAAACCCTATTTTTGGACCTTGTCAATGAAACTATTTGTTTCATTGGAAAGCAATCGATATCAAGACACACGGTAGTGTGTCGTGCGGCCCAAGAAGCCGGCGCGCAACACCCGTGAGTATATTGACAGGAAGGAAGAAAACGCAATTTTCGCACCTCCGTAGCTCTGTGCTGCCTTGATGAAACAAGACGATGTTTGCTGTGGACACTCCCTCCACCTTCAGCACTCCACATTCCAAATTTGAGCGAAATCGCTTCAAGCGTTCCCGAGATATGCGACTTCAAAAATTGGCTTAGTTTCTTCGTTCTTTTTTTCTTCATATTTTTCTTCCTCTTTTCGCACACTTACAAAAACGGCTATAAAACGCGAACGCCATATCCGATTGCCTTGAAATTTGGCACAATGAAGCGGGGTATAAAGGCGCATCTCTGTTGGCTAGGATACGATAAACAGGAAAAGAGTTATGATCGATTATTCACAAAAAATAACACCAATATGTTGTCACGCCTACAGGGTAAACCGCGTATGGGAAGAAGCTGAAAATCGGTGGGTGAATAGGTTAACTATTGAACCTCAAACCTTTTGTGGTTTGAAAGAAATCGAGCTAAAAACCAGGAAGATACAACGAAAAAACCAACAGTGTGTAACAATTACGCAATCGAGATTAGCTAATAAAAAACGATTACTTTCCACGCCTACCAGATAAACCGCTTGGGGTAATGCTTTGAAAATCGCTGTATAGATGGAGTAATCATCTTAGAAAAGCTCTTCAATGGTGTAGAAGAATCAGACTTAAAGCCACGGAGTTATAACACGAAATCCAACTTGGTGCAGCAAGTGCGAGATCGAGATACTCTAATAGAGCAGTCATCCTAATAGAGCAGTCACCCTGAAGAGAATTCAAGAGATCAGCTAGAAACAGGTAACCTGAATAGAGATCAGCTACAAACAATTCACCCTGTAGAGTGATCAGCTACAAACAATTCACCCTGTAGAGAGATCAGCTAGAAGAAGTTACCTTGTAGGGAGTTCATGCAATATGGAAAGAGATAGTTCAGCTAGAAGAAATCACCTTGTAGAGTTCAGCTACAAAGAAACTACAATGTAGAGAGTTCAACTACAAACAAATCGCCCTGTAGAGAGATCAATAGAAGAAGTTACCTTGTAGATAGTTCAGCTACAAAGAAGCCATTATGTAGAGAAATCAGCTGCAAAAAAATCACCTGTAGAGAGTTCAATTACAAACAAATCTCCCTGTAGAGAGATCAGCTAGAAGAAATTATCTTGTAGAGAGTTCATCTATAAACAAATCTTCCTGTAGAAAGATCAGCTAGAAGGAGTCACCTTGTAGAGAGTTCAGCTACAAAGAAACCATCATGTAGAGAGTTCAGTTGCAAACAAATCTCCCTGTAGAGAGATCAGCTAGAAGAAGTTTCCTTGTAGAGAGTTAAGCTACAAACAAATCATCCTGTAGAAAGATCAGCTAGAAGAAGTCACCTTGTAGAGAGTTCAGTTACAAAGAAACCACCACGTAGAGAGTTCAGCTACAAACTAGTGACCTTGTAGAGACATCAGTTACCTTGTAGAGAGTTCAGCTACAAAGAAACCATCATGTAGAGAGTTCAGCTGCAAACAAATCACCTGTAGAGAGTTCAGCTACAAACAAATCACCCTGTAGAAAGATCAGCTAGAAGAAGTCACCTTGTAGAGAGTTCAGCTACAAAGAACCATCATGTAGAGAGTTCAGCTGCAAACAAATCACCTGTAGAGAGTTCAGCTACAAACAAATCTCCATGTAGAGAGATCAGCTAAAAGAAATTACCTTGTAGAGAGTTCAGTTACGTACAAAGAAACCATCATGTAGAGAGTTCAGCTACAAACAAATCTCCCTGTAGAAAGATCAGCTAGAAGAAGTTACCTTGTAGAGAGTTCAGCTACAAAGAAAGCATCATGTAGAGAGTTCAGCTGTAAAGAAATCACCTGTAGAGAGTTCAGCTACAAACAAATCTCCCTGTAGAGAGATCAGCTAGAAGAAGTTTCCTTGTAGAGAGTTAAGCTACAAACAAATCACCCTCTAGAAAGATCAGCTAGAAGAAGTCATCTTGTAGAGAGTTCAGTTACAAAGAAACCACCACGTAGAGAGTTCAGCTACAAACTAGTGACCTTGTAGAGACATCAGTTACCTTGTAGAGAGTTCAGCTACAAAGAAACCATCATGTAGAGAGTTCAGCTGCAAACAAATCACCTGTAGAGAGTTCAGCTACAAACAAATCACCCTGTAGAAAGATCAGCTAGAAGAAGTCACCTTGTAGAGAGTTAAGCTACAAAGAACCATCATGTAGAGAGATCAGCTGCAAAGAAATCACCTGTAGAGAGTTCAGCTACAAACAAATCTCCCTGTGGAGAGATCAGCTAGAAGAAGTTTCCTTGTAGAGAGTTCAGCTACAAACAAATCACCCTGTAGAAAGATCAGCTAGAAGAAGTTACCTTGTAGAGAGTTCAGCTACAAAGAAACCATCATGTAGAGAGTTCAGCTGCAAACAAATCACCTGTAGAGAGTTCAGCTACAAACAAATCTCCCTGTAGAGAGATCAGCTAGAATAAGTTTCCTTGTAGAGAGTTCAGCTACAAACAAATCACCCTGTAGAAAGATCAGCTAGAAGAAGTTACCTTGTGGAGAGTTCATGTAGAGAGTTCAGCTGCAAACAAATCACCTGTAGAGAGTTCAGCTAGAAACAGATCTCCCTGTAGAGAGATCAGCTAGAAGAAATTACCTTGTAGAGAGTTCAGCTACAAAGAAACCACCATGTAGAGAGTTCAGCTGCAAAGAAATCACCCTGTAGAAAATTCAGCCACAAACAAATTGCCCTGTAGAAAGATCAGTTAGAAGAAGTTACCTTGTAGAGAGTTCAGATACAAAGAAACCATTCTGTAAAGAGCTCAGCTGCAAACAAATCACCTGCACAGAGTTCAGCTACAAAGAAATCACCCTGTAGAGAGATCAGCTAAAAGAAGTTACCTTGTAGATAGTTCAGCTACAAACAAATCACCCTGTAGATAGATCAGCTAGAAGAAGTTACCTTTTAGATTATTCAGCTACAAACATTCACCCTGTAGAGAGAGCAGCAAGAAGAAGTCACCTTGTAGAGTGTTCAGTTACAAAGAAACCACCATGGAGAGTTCTATGATAAATATATGTATTATATATATAATTTGTACATTTACTGATAAAATCAGAAATATTTAAAGTAAATCTGCTTCACCTTTTCTTCTTCCTGTAGTAAAGAAAAAAAGATAGGTTAAAAAGTCCCAAAGCTGGCCATAGGTTGGCTTTGGGGTATACAAATACAAAAAGAAATGAAATCTAATCCAACACAGCCAAGCTGTAAAAAAACAGTGCGGCCCTCAAAAAGGCTATGGTGAAAAAAGATGTGAAATCCAAGGTGGTGGCCAAGAAATGGCTGTGATGGTAGGTTAATGGTAAAAATTTTAATAACGGCAATTTAGGTGAATTTTTTTGCCAAGACCAAGTGGCACAAAAATTCACTTGAATTGTCGTTATTAAACTTTTTACCATTAACCTACCATCACAGCCATTTCTTGGCCGCCACCTTGGATTTCACATCTTTTTTCACCATAGCCTTTTTGAGGGCCGCACTGTTTTTTTACAGCTTGGCTGTTTTGGATTAGATCCTATTATACTGTATATTATAGGGATCATGAAGAGCTGGCCAAAAGTATTACCCTAAAACCAGCCTCAATTTCCCTTCATGACAGTTTGGCAGCATTGATTGGCCCCTAAATGTCTTCAGAACAACCCCAAACCCTTCCAAAAAGTTTCTATGGAATTTAAAAAATTTACTATTTAACAGAATTTTATGCTGACTGACTAACTGATGCCCCCAGCCAAGCATAACTCAACAATGGATAAGATTATGGGCTTGATTCTTCACTGTTCAATGTTGCTTTGTCCTGAGATGTTCCTTTCGTATGTACAATACATGCATCATGGACTTGCCTTTGTCCTCCTTTGTCTTCCAGTTCTTTTCACTGACAATGCAAGATGTTGATTCACAATAGCATGATATGGTATCCCTGTGGCTGTGTTGGCTAATCACCCATATTTTTCGTAGCGCCTTGATTGATGTTTGTAATGCTGTGTAATGAGCGAAGCATAGCTGAAAACAAAGCATAATGGCCACCTCTCTTTCCATTACATAATTTGATTTTTGAGCATGCATTCTGATGCAAAATCATACAGTGTATAGTAGGGACCACAAAGGTGTGGGTATGGCCCATGAAAAACATCACCCAAAAATCAGCCTCACTTTTCCCTGTTATCAATGAAGCAGTATTGGTTAGGTAAAACTAAGCCCAAACAAGCCTTCAGATCAACTCAAAACACTTTAACAAATTGCTATAGACTTTAAAAGAATAAATATATTAAACAGAACCTCCCACTGACTGACTGAGTGACTGAGTAGCTGATTCAGACAAGCGTAACTCTATAACAGCTAAGGCTACAGGCTTGATATTTTCACTGTTTGATGTCGCTTCAGCTGGGTACGTGCCGTTTGGCATACCACAGTACATACTGTACAATGCATTCTTCATGAACTTACCAATGTCCTCCTTTTTGTCCCATTCATCTTTGCTGACAGCAAAAGGTGTTGATTTGGTGGTAGCACATGATTACTTCCCTTCGTAATGGAAATTGTCCATATAATTATTTCATAGTGGCTACTTTGATTGCAGAGGTGCTTTTCACCTGATTCTGTAACGGGTTGAACATAGCTGGCAACGAAGCACAATGGATACTTCACTTTTCAGACAATAATTGATAGTTGGGGCACGCGGCACCCTTTCTTTACTTTAATGCGGTATACATGGGTTCACCAGTCATAATAAATTTATTTTACAAAAAAGTTAACAAACAACTCACAAAAAAATTGGAATTTTCTACTAGAGTTGGGACCATAGCATATCGATAAAAAGTGCTGAAACAAGCTGGAGTAGTGCACGATGTTAAATCACAGTGAAACAATAAGAAGTGTTATATCCTTACTGTGCATTTCCATTATGGTATCTTAAGCACAGTAGGGATATCAATACTTCTTACTGTTTTACTGTGATTTAATATCGTGCACTACTCCAGTTTGTTTCAGTACTTTTTATCGATGTGCTATGGTCCCTACTCTAGTTGAAAATTCCAATTTTTTGTGTACAGTGAACCCTCGGTTATCTGTTTTCAAACAATGATAGAAATGTTCAGATAAGTGAATTGTTTGGATAACTGAAGCCCATACATTTATATTATAGAGCTCTGTTGAAATACTCTAATAGAGCACCTATATTCAATATACTCTATTAAAACAGTCATTTCCATTTTAGGATATCCGAGGGTCTACTGTACTTGTTACTTTTATATCATTTCTGGCCCTTTTAATCTGGTTCATGTGCCATAATTATGTTATTTAAAAAGTAAACAAACAAGAAGGAAAAATTTTTAATTGGATTAGGGATCAAAGGAAAAGTAGTGAAACAAGGGAATAACTAAAAAGTGGTGATAAAGCAGTCAGGCAATATAAACTACTCTAGTATAATAGTCACATAGCTTAGTGGAAGCCACTTTTAATAATTCCTACGTATGACAAGCACTATAGGCTATCACTAATATATGCTAGTCTACAAGTAATACAGCCAACCATTTATTAGTACTAAATTACGTGGTAATTTCAGTATTGATGTCAATAATGATGTTTCACCAAATTTGGAAAACACAGGACATATTGTTTTATTGTTACCGACTTACTGCCCATCCTTACATGCATGTAATACTAATATTATACAGTGTGACAAAGTTGTTTTTGTTGTGTTATATATGTGTAGATCATGATGTTGAGAGTGTTCCTGACAACTTGAAGTTGACATCACATGATCCACAGGTACATGGTAGACTAATTTGTTGGATTATTGATATGTGTTGAGACTCTGCTTTTTTGTTGAGGGATGGAGGAGGGGAACTGATGGTTCTCCATACAGTATACCATCTGGTACCACTGGTATCGGTATCAATATCACTACCAGTATTGGTAGACCTCTCCATTCTAAAAGTGTGTCAATACTGGCATCAGTATTAGTAATAATTTCTACACAAACCAACCAACAGTGTTGGGAGTAACGTGTTACATAAGTAACGCGTTACGTAATATTATTACTTTTGTGGTAACAAAGTAATATAACGAAATACGCTATGAAAACAGGTAATATAATGCAAGATACTTTACTTACAAACGTAACGCGTTACCTAAGTAATATAATTACTGTAACGAGTCTAATATGACGTAATATTATTACTAAAAGTAACGAAGTTACTTATCTCGTTAGTAATCCTCTGAGTAACGCCTAACCACAATGGAGTAACGAGGCCTATTGAATGAAGCTTATTCACTAGTTTCTTACTTATAACCAAGATTTGTACATTGTCCAACAACGCCATCATGTGGTAGTTTCACACGTGACAGCTTAAGGCTGTGGACACAAAGTAATATAATATGTAATATTATTACAGTTACTTTATTTTATGGGTAATATGTAACTGTAACTAAATAGTTTTGTTGCAAGTAATATGTAATATGTAACTAGTTACTTTTACAAAGTAACTTGCCCAACACTGCCAACCAAGCATTGAAAATAAAAGGTGGCTGCCAAGAATAGGCAATATGTTAATGTTAATAAATTTTAATAAACACACAGCCATCATTAGCATTATAACATCATTGCATGCAATGGTGATGCTATTTTGATGCATTATCATTATATATAGGGACAGCAAAGGTGTGAACGTGGCCTGTGATAAAGTATTGCCCAAAAACTTGCCTTGATTTCCTCTCATGACAACATGACAGTATTGGTTGAATAAAATCAAGCCCAAAAGTTCCTTCAGATCAACTCAAAAAGTTTTTGTCGAGTTGCTACAGAATTATAAAAGAAATTTCTACTGTCTGCCTGATGCATTTAGTCAAGTGTAGCAGAAAAGTGGCTACACCTATGGCCCTACTTCTTTCACAGAAACACTCAAGTTCACTTAAGAAGAAACCTTTGGTATATTGATAGCCATACAATACATGTAATAGTAACCCGAGGGCAGAGGGCATACATATCAGGCAAAGCCCAAATGCCCCATGTTACAGCTAATATATAACACTTATCAGGCTGATAGCCTGTACAGGGTGATCAATCACCCAAGCCAATACGAATGCAACCACTTGATGTATTATATATGCATACCTGTAATTTTTGATTATGGGTCAGCAGCTAGTACAGTCTAGTTATATTCAGTTATGATGAACGGACATATCCTAGAGATATCATGGAGAATTTTGAGAGTTAATCAGTGCTATTAAATCGTTTATGGGAAAAGTATGGATTTCACTAAAGGCCTAGATAGGTAAGCTTGCTTCTAGAGTGGTTACTTCGTGCAGAGTGGTAGCTCTAATCAATCCCCACAATCGATTTCAGTCTCAACGTACTGCCCAGTTGTAGCCCGACTAGCTGGGCTACATATGAAATGTAGCCTGGACGGCTCCTTTGATCTGAGGTGCGAAAGTGCTACATGTGCTATTATCTTGCTTTTATCCTTCCATAGCCATAGCACAGTATAGGTTTGATCTCCGGGTGTGCACTCACAAAGTTATTGCAGCAACATTGGAATACACGTGTGGGTAGTTCAGTGAGCTGTTCTCTGTTGTAGATGAGATGTTGCCTGCCACCAGGAAATGGACTGCTTGTGGAATGGTACGCACAAAGCATATGTATGAAAGTAGACTATTGTAGAGTGAATTAGTCTGGCGGCTATGCCAGACCTTGCTATTGATGAATTTTAAACTAGAGCAGGGGCAGTGTAATATCGCTGCAATAAAAAGTACTGGATTGGAGTAGTACATAATGTCCAGTTACTATAAAACAATAAGAAGTGAATATTCCTTCTCTGTGCTATGGAGATTCTACACTTCTTATGGTTTTACAGTATCTGGACATTACGTACTACTCCGATCCAATATTTTTATTGCTACATTGTCCTACTCTAGTTTAAATTCCTAATTTTTCTTATACTTGTTTTTTTTTGGTTAATTCATGACCACTATTGAAAAGCCAGTTACCCATCACATATGTAATACAATTCTAGTTTTAATCATATTCACGAGTGAGATCATGATCTGCAGCAATCACAAATCTAATAATTGTATTCATTAAAACACAAGGGCTACTACATTCCAGCTGCACCTATACTACTGATACTAATTTCATTAACATTATTGCGGTTGGCTGCCGCATTTGATTTCTCAATTTTTTTCAACCAGGTTATTGAAAATTAAACCGCACTCTTCACAGCTTGGTTGTTTGTGTGTGTGTGTATATATGTGTAGATTTCATTTCTTTTTGTACTGTATATGACCCCAAAGCCCAGTACTGCTCTCACATCAAGGTCATGGTACTCTGAAATTAGCTTAAATGTACCATGGCCGGCCATGGTATAAGATAGCGTAAGTCACCAATTATCGGCAGGTACCAATTGTCGGCACTTGTAAACTATAAAGGCTACAGGGTATACGGAGGCAACCAAGTTCCATTATGGGCTATTATATCCTCTAAAACATTTCTTAGAATTGTTTTCATTCAGTGATTATTGTTGTTTTATTTATTTTTATTTATTTATTAATGCTTTACAGCACAAGTGCTGAAGGTCTGTAGGACACCTGGCCCTACAGCCTGCTCAAAGACTTTAGCTACTTAGACTTTAACTACTTAAGGTGTGTTTGAAAAGTTGGAGAAAGGAGAAAAAATCCATGACTGGACCTTGTTAAAGCGCTTTACAAGCCATTCTGGTTAAGCATGGAATTGCGTAAAAATAATTTTGTATTGGAAATCAGTATGCTTTTACGTCTAACCTGAATATCTCTCAAACGGCTGGCCTCATCTTCGTAAAACTTCTGTGAAACGGAGTTATCCAAGGACTGCACCTCCCATAAAAATTTCACAAAGAACCAACGAACCATCATGGAGTTACACACAAAATCGCACATTGTGCCGATAATTTGTGCCGATAATTGGTCAATCAGGGAAGTACAGTTGCTGATAATAGGCACCCCATGCCGATAATTGGCACACAATAGGCATTGCGATTTTCTTCATAGCAAGATGTTCACTCACGTGAGATAATTAAAATTTGGTGCACTAAGAGACGAAGGACTGCTCTGTTAAATCAGTGGCGGATCTAGGAATTTATAAAGGGGGTTTCCAGTTTAGAAGGTGGAGATATATATTGACATGAGATACGCAAACGTTTGCACTACATCGTCTGGTTTGGTAAGGTGAGACCAAAAAAAAAAAAAAAAAAAAAAAAAAAAAAGGTCACAGCCTAGTAATAGTACATAAAATATATTAAAAACTTCCTACACACTACTTTAGTAGCTACTGTGACTGCTCTAATTACAGTATCTCGATCGAGACGCACGCCGCGATAATTAAAACATTTAATTGTTACGCAATCATTTTTCAAAGGGGGTTTCCGTGGAAACCAATGAAACCCCCCTGGATCCGCCACTGTAAATGGTTCAAACCGGAAGTTCATACGCCATTGAATTAAGGAATTTCAATTACGTGATGAAATGGTGCCGATAATTGTTGACTTACGCTATGTACCCTGCATGAAATTTGCTGCTTTGTGGTACAGTACATTTGTAAGTACAGGTATAACACACTTGCTGTAAGAGAATGATTGTAAATAGCACTTGTACTATAGCACTAGATTAGTGCTAGTAGCTTTACCAACAAATGGAAAGGAAATTTCACCCAACCCTATCTACATACCATTGCATACAGTACTTGTTTGGAGGCTATATCACATGTGACTATTATTTCAGTCAGAAACAGTTACAAAGACACGTTCAACCGAAAGGAGTAGACCTTCATGTGATAATGATGATGCATCAAAGAGGAGTAAAACTGATAAAGTTGTTGTGGACAAAAGGCTTGTATATATTCTTGTCATTTACAATCTACAGGTGCCATATACCAAAACAGCCAAGCTGTAAAAAAGGGTGTGGCCCAGGTGAATTTGTGTTGTCTTCTCCAAGATTTGGCACCAACTTCACTTGAATTGTTGTTATTAAATTATTTGCTATTTACCTACCATCACAGCCGTTTCTTGGCCACCACTTGGATTTTACTCTGGCTTTTTAGTTCCACAACCTTTTTTCACAGCTTGGCTGTTTTGGTATAGATATCACTTCTTTTTGGCATACTCCAAAGCCACCCACCAGCTGGCTTTGTAGCTTCTTTTGTTTGTCTTTTTCTCTTTACTGCAGAAAGAGGAAGAGGTGATTTTTTTTTGTTTGTGTATATTTCCAATTTACATTTTTTTGCTTATAATTGTTTTTAAAATTAATGTATGAAATTATCACATTAACTCTCTCCCTCAAGTGGGCTTGTTTGTACCTCTAACAGTAATTTGACTCTCTACAGGGTGACTTCTAATGTAGCTGAACTTTCTACAGGGTGACAGCATGAACTTTCTAAATGCTGACTGGATTGTACCTGAACTCTCTATAGGGTGATTTTTTCTCTGTACAGGTTGACTTACAACAGAATGAATCTTCTACAGGGTAACTTGTGGCATAGCTGAGCAATTTAATAGAGTAATTTATTTCTTAGCTGACTGCTCTGTTAGGGTGAATGCACTATCGGAATGTCTCCATCTAATGTGTCTCATTAGTTTTCATATTATAACCAATTCTTTTAAATTTCTGAAAGGCCTTTCTATTATGACCAAGTTTCAGCTCATTCCCCACAGTGCTTTGTCCACTAGACTTGGCAAGTATTCATTTTCTTATTAGCAAATCTTGATCATGTAATTGTTACACATGTTGGTTTATTTGTTGTTGTTGTTTTTTGTTGCTGTATCTTCATGTTTTTAGCTTGATTTTCAAACCACTAAAGGTTTGGTGTTCAATAGTTAACCTAAACACTTATACGTAGTATGTGGACTACTGAAGATGGAGGGCATGTCCACAGCAAAAAAAATCATCTTGTTTCGTAAAGGCATCATATGCATGAAATGATGTTTTTTTCTACCTGTCAATATACACACACCGGTTTCCTTGGCTGCATAGCACACCACCATGTGTCTTGATATTTACATGTGTCTTATGGGATTAGGATGAAGTGTAGGAGATCAAGGAGATTAGCTAAGAAGAGAACTACTCATTATGAGGAACCAGTTGTATCAGATGATGATGACATGTGTGAGTGTAGTACTGTATATCAATTAAATTTGGTGGTGAACTAAATTTGGTGAATTGGCAATTTGTCACTAAACCGCCAAGTTTAAATTTTGTCAATATAATTTTCATAACTGGTGTCCAAGCTTTTGATAGCAGTTGTTCGGTTTTGACAAACCAAGTGTGACTTCGTGGATACTACCTTATTGGTAAATTAGCATGGTTCCACGCATGTAAATATTTGTGACTTTCGTACACCCAATTTTAGTGGGCGTGGCTCCATGTAAGCTTGCAGATAGCAACGGATGTGAATCCATGTACAGACATTGATAAATGGATGAGACTCTACAGACAGTATAATGATCCTGATAAGTGGGTGTGGCCCACGAAACAAATTGGGCTGCAGCCAGGACCCAGATAATTTTTCAAAGCACAAACCCAGTTGGGCCGGTTCGATCATGGAAGTGTAATAAATCGATTCACAAATCATGACACGTGTTCACTAATTCTCTTATTATTATTCTCACGTGCACACACATGTGATACACACACAATAGAAATTACAGCATCCTGCCCAGCTAATCAGATAATACAATGTTATTGTTAAAGTATTAATGAGAACTATGTAATGCTGCTATTTTTAAGTGTGTGAGCATCTTCATAAATGTCACACAAATTTAATTCTCAATAAAACAATGTGTATAGATTCTCTGATAGCAATAAATAGTTTGAGTTTGGCCACCTTTCCTTTGTTCGTAGCATTGCCGTATACAGGAAAGACGGCCAAACTCAAACTATTTATTGCTATCAGAGAATCTACACACATTGCTTTATTGAGAATTAAATTTGTGCGGCATTTATGAAGATGCTCACACACTTAAAAATAGCAGCATCACATAGTTCTATAGCATTGTATTATCTGATTAGCTAACATTAATTTTACAACTTGCACACCTCGCACATGGCCGCATTATGATATCATTACTTTTTGTCACAGTTAACTCTGCTTTACTTGGATGCGCACTTTTTTTACAGCTATAAACTGTTTTTGGATGGGATTTCAATACTTTTTGTTAGAATAAGCAATGCACTGTTGATAACAGTAGGTGAGTTTCCATGGTTTTGACAGAAACCCCAGATTACAGTGACAGAATATTAAAATATAACTGTAATTTTAGTGGCCAGGGCCACCCACAAGGGGGGGTAACTGGGGTATTTTGCCCCCTGCCCCAGCCCAAAAGGGGAAGTATTTATGGTGAAGAAAAGTATGCAGTTCTTATGGGTGGACTCCACATAGAAATGATCCTGCTTAATGTCCTTGGTGATTGGTTGGAAGGAAGTGGTTGGGCTGCCGTTATGGCTTCTGCTAATGTTATGACAGAGGGGAGAGCTGACGCCCTTCAGAGTGGTTCACACACTTCAAGAGCCCAGTGGGTTCATCAAGTATCAGCAGCAGCTTTATTCTGTCTACAAAGTCAAGCATTCACGGCATATAAGGATAATTTAGAGGTTGATAACATAACAGCAAAGCCATTTCGTGAGTGGTGTGCAGACATGGAAAGTAGTCACCCACAATTCTTTTACTGGGGAAAAACTATGAAGCTAGAGGTCCTCTTCCTCCAGTTCATGCGATCACAAAGAGATGGAAACTTCTTAATGTACTTGGAAGCACTGGGTAGCATTATTCCTTTGTTATGGATCACTTCCATTATGCGCGATGGCTTTCAGTACATGTGAGGGACCTCATGCAGCTGGAAGATGAATATCCCACAGTCTGGAATGAGTTTCTTAAGGGGCATTTTGTCACTCAGAAAACCTCACACAAATTCTCCATGATAGCCCATGACCAGATTCATGAGCAGTTGAATGCTATTGTGAAGGGTGATGGTGGAGTATATAATAGGAATTACTGAGAATGAATCAGTTATGCGGCGCTGGATGATTGCTGGTCCAGATATGGCTAGGATAGTAAGTGAGGTCAACATGAAACAGTGTAAACATCCAAAGAATAGTCACCATGAACAAACTCCAAGTACACAGAACAGGTTTGCAAGAAATGTGAAGGGTGTGGTAGATATTTTCAATGAATGGGGAAACCCTTTTACAGAAACGAGCTCAAATTTGTTTGCTGTTGACACAAACGTACTCGTGGCTAATGAAGTTGTTCAAAGTGTAAGAGAAGCTGAAGATCTAGGTAAAGCTCAGTACAAGGTTTTTGTTGATGACCGTATGATCAACGTGACCAAATCAATCTATGACACTATACCAAAGAATAATCTAATCTTATTTAAATCAGGGAGAGAAAAGAGGTTATCAAAAACAAAGACAAAAGTCACCAACATGAAGAGTGACCTAGAATTGTTCTCTAGGATGTACATTTCTTGTCAGGCTAGAGAAGGAGAAATGGATGTATTTTTTGAACATGAAAATCATGCTTGGCCATCATCACTAGCTGAAAATAACTCAATGCATCATAGCAGCAAAGCAGATTTGTTGAAATGTCTAGAACCATTTGCACCAAGTCCACCATCACCACCTGAGGTAGATGTAAAACTTTTTGATGGAGCAGCCCTTGTTCATACATTGGAGCCCAAGAATGCAGTCTCTGCTGTCAAGACATTTAAGGATTATGCAGAGAGAGTTTTCTGCCCTATCTATTCAAACATCTTCACATTGTCAAGCGGATAGATGTAGTGTGGGACTCATACAATGCCGACAGCTTAAAGGCACATTTGAGAGGGTGCTGTGGTACCGGATTTCATTTGCATATATCTGAGAGAACACGTATACCTCAGAACTGGAGGAGCTTTTTGCATGTTGATTCCAACAAAACTGAACTCTTCCAGTTTCTTGCTTCAATGATTGAATCTGCTTGTCACACCCGAGGGGAAGATATTTGTCACCACAAAAGGAGAAAGAGTTATATCAACCAGCACATTAGACATCTCTGCTCTTCAGCCTTGCACGCAAGAAGAAGCTGACCATCATATTATGCTTCATTGTGCTCATGCTTACCAACATGGTATGAAGAAGATTATGGTACATGCAACTGACACAGATGTGCTTGTACTTGCCATTGCTACAGCCAGTGTATTGGAAGGATGTGAGATATGGCTAGCATTTGGTCACAATAAGAACTTCAGATACATTGCAGCTCACACAATTGCAGCTGAACTTGGAGATGATTGGTGCAAGGGATTGTTATTCATGCATGCCTTTTCAGGTTGTGATACAGTCTCACCTTTCTGTGGTATAGGAAAGAAAACTGTTTGGGATGTTTGGAGGTCTTTACCAAGCCTAACAACTCTGTTCGGTTGTCTTTCTCATACTCCAGAGGCATGCAATTACTGATGATTACATGGAAGAGATAGAAAGATTTGTGGTTTTATTGTACAGCCGTACTTCCCAACTTCTCACTGTCAATGCTGCAAGAAAGCAACTCTTTTCCAATAGGAATAGAAAGCTGGAAAATCTTCCTCCTTCGAAAGCAGCTCTATATCAGCATGTGAAACGTGCATCATTCCAAGCAGGCTATATTTGGGGACAAGCACTGATACCTAACCATCTCTTCCAAGTCCTGGTGATTGGGGTTGGAAGAATGCAGAAGGACCATTATGGACAACACTTTCGGAAGCTTCAAAACAATGCAGAGAACTGATTAAATGTAACTGCAAGAAACGCTGTCTTGGACACTGCAAATGCTGCAAGGCCAACTTGAAGTGCACAATGTTGTGCTATTGTAGTGGACAATGCACTGAGCAAGAGATACAATAAATTTGAACAATAATTATGGTATATTAAGTTTATGACTGTGTTGTTTAGAACAAGAGTTAATAAAGTGATAACATTTGCTTAGAATGTAGTTAACAAAACAACTAATGTCAAAACTAAAAATCTTGACTAAAGCCATACTGAGCTCAACTTTAACCAGGAAGCCTTGCTCTGATGAGCTGGATCCACTTAAATTCAGAATCAGCATGTTCTAAAACCCCAAATACCAAGTTTCATGCTTTCTGTCAGAAGTGAACATCTTCACCTTTTTTGTTGCATATCCACTCCACTACAAGTGTAAACACGAAAGTGATATGTCAGCACAATACTGAGCATGTGCAGTGACACCTGGTTGCTGTTATGTATAATCAGCAAAATTGTAATATGCACAGAATACAATCAGCAGAATTTTATTGTGCGAAGAACAGAAATAAGTCAAATTTTATTTATAATTTTTAAAAATCTTCATTTTGAATGGGAAGCCATACTCTGATGAGGTGGTTCCACTAAAATTCTGAATCAACATGTTCTAAAACCCCAAGGTACCAATTTTTATGCTTTCTGCCAGAAGTGAACATGTGTTTCACTTATCTACTGCATGACAAAATACCCGAATTGAGCAGTCGATTGGGTGTTCGGATAATTGAGAGTTAAGTTAATCAGTGCTCAAGGTTCCACTTGTATAATCAAGAATGGTGTTTTGTTGGGTTACAGCTTAGCAACAAAATGTATACATCACCAATTATTTTAGTGTGAATTTCAAATCAATAATAGAAACAACTTTCCATGCTTTCTAGAAAGCCCCTCAAGCCTGTAAATTTTAACTTCAACTTGCACAGTATGGTATAGTATACTGTGTATTAGAGATTATGGTGGTTCAATTTGATATCACCCCAAAAAATCAGCCTTACCTTGCCTTTTGAATCATAACATCTTGGAAGTATTGGTTAGCCATAGCCAAGCCCAACCGGATAATAGAAAAGTACAGTAATGTCAATGCAGTGATTAGTTTGGCGCAATGAGTGGAATTTGCAGTGCCTTCTAAAGTAATTCATGCTATCTACAGGATTGGTAATGCATGTGTGCTGCAATGGATTTATCTTAAGCATACATAATTTGTGATCATATTTTGGAAAACCATACATTTGGGCACATGCAAAATTTGTGGGAATACTCAATTGAAAATTTCTGCAATTTTTTTTTAAATTGACTTTTTTTGCATATTCTGATAAAGCAACTATTAAGCCTTCTTGCTGTGAAATGTCACACCCATACCTCTTTTATTCTAGGAGATATACTCAATTATATCAGACCATGTAGTAGTCTCACAATGCTTGGGACAGCAATTAACTTACAAGTTGGGTGATTTGTTCATTCCCAAAACCAAACATTTTCTTGTCTATAGACAATAATACAAGTGATTTAATTGAGTAAAAGCACAAAGAACACATGATTAAACTCTCAAGGATCTCTTTTCATCCATTTAGATTGTACCAATGGAGATCTTTGTCAACAAAGTGATTTGTCATCAATTTGTCACACCTGATCACTATACAGTTCTATAAACTGATAATGAAAAGTTAGTTTGTTATGTATTAGACAGTAAATTAGCCATATCTTTGGAATGCTTCAGTGTATCATCACAACATTTTCACACAAGATAGATAACCACTCAGTGCTTTATTGTAGCTATAAAAATGAAATTTGGCCAATGTGTCCAAATGTATGGTTTTCCAAAATAGGGTCACATTTAATGTTTGTTTGTATTCACCATCATAGCATCTCACCTTCACCCATAAGATATGTACCTTGGTGAAAGAAACTTTAATACGGTATGTAGCTGCTCTTTACATAGTGTTCATACAGCTCACAATGACAGTTCCAGTAACTTTTACATTAATGGTCACAATTGAGAGTCCACTAATCCCTTCTCAAATTTCAACATAATTATCTGTAAAGGGCTAACTCAGCCATGCTTGTTGAGAGGCTTGGGCTTTCAGGGTTGCTACCTGTGTAGTTTTGATAATGATAAGAATGAATCCCCTTTTCATCTATGAATATGCAACTGCTACAGTGAAACATCTATAATCTAACGCTCAATGAAAAATTGTGTCGGATCAGTGAGGACATTGAATCATCAGGGTAATATCACATAGACAAAGTCTTAATGGTGCATTAAACAGTATATAGGTATTCTGGATAAAAGCCAGAGGTGTACGATTAGAAAGATTTTACTGTATAGTAGCTTTATTATAAACACGAGGAAGATGCTTATTGATCTTACACAAAATGTAGCCATACCTTCTTTCTATATATATATAGTGGTTTCAAATATTTTTCAGTGATTGTAAACATTAGTACACATGTATATATGAACCTATATGTATTGTGACTGAGTACACATAAGTCAAAGATATGAATGCCAAATAGTCAAGCTGCTTTCCTACTGTATGGCAGATTTTATGTGCATAGTCCAAACATTTGCAAATCAGACACAATAAACTTCAGTAGAAATTTTTGTGGTACTGTAATACATTCTAGAACACACAAGCAATTGTCTTGGCCACAATGAATCCAATGCCTGCAGCTGTAGTTATCCAAGACAACTTAGCTGTACATACACATTATACTCTAAAAAGGCAGTCAGATGAATAATAAAGTACCATAGCAGCCAGCTAAATGAATAGAGGTCTATTTAAAGTTGAAACACATTATTATAATTTGCAGTCTAATCCAGCAATCAACTGACATTATTGGCCAAAGATGGCATGAGTTAATTAGTTAAACTTAATAGCTTCATGGTTAACTATCATAATTTGTTTTTTTCCTTTGTAATTAATATTTTTCGTATACAGCAACTTGTACAAAAATTTCTTACACGAAAATTTTTACATTAAGATCGAACTATTCTAATAGAGCAGTGATTCACGTAAATCGTACAAAAATATTTTTACACGAAATTTTTTTGCACGAAAAGAAAGTGAATTGCGGTATAATATTCACCCTTACATACTTGTGTATGTATGTTTCTCTTTCTTATGACCAATCATCTTTGTGAATTATACTGTACATGTATATGAAATGTGACAGTAGCATGTGCACACTAATAGTAATAATTAGCATGAGTGCATTTTGACTGTTCTGTTAGAGTGTCTTGATTGTTCTAAAGAAATTATGTAAAAAATTGTTTCATGGTTAAAGCTGGCAACATAATGCCTGATTCTCATATACACCCAAAATTATTCACTGCATTCCTACGGTCACTAGTCATCAACAGAGTTTTACTACCACAGAAAACATGCATTATAATAGATATAATGTAATATGTAGTTAGAACTTAAGATACAGCACAAAATCCCAGCATCACATCATTGCATGTCTCATAACAGGGATAACCAGAGAGCAAAAGCAAGATAAATATGTCTTCAAACAACATACTTTCTTGTGAACTTTTTAGTATGGCCAAAGGCAAAAAAAACAAATCAACTGGTGGAATCAATGCAGTTGAAATTCCACTCTAAGCATAACTATACTTCTTGGGCTTACAAGAAACTTAAGGAGCTGCTTGCTATTCACAATTGTAAAATCCTGTTGAATGTTTTTGCGTTTTGTGTGGTGTCTTTAACACCTGTATGTAATTGTAATTGTAAATTTTGATAGAGGCGTAGCCTGTACGTCCAAATCATACACAAAAAAGCAAAAAAGTTGCCATACCCATTAAAAATCATACATTATATATACTATAGTGTCTGTCCAGCAGATTCTTAAATTGATTAGGGGTGTATGAAGGGGTGGAGCCACATAATGAGATACAGGATGCAATAAAAGACTTGGCAGCAATGGTATGGGGTCAGGTTAGATGTGAGCCTATTGCTTCTGGTTCAACTCTGCTGGACAAGCATTGGTTGCTAACTTGAGTGTTTGGGGCCTAAAGTTGAAGCATTGTTTGATGCTTGTATTGTAGCCCACTCTTGTTTGACTTGCATACCACCCAAATCATTATTTTTGGAGCTGAAATTTAAAAGAAGTGAAAGTATTCTGTTGCTTATATACACCTTTGTGTGTGTTTTTCTGTGGATGGTCATTCTGGTTGTGAAGTTGTGAAGCATCCGAGACTTGCAAGTTACCTTGGTGCTCAATGGGACAGAAGCTAGAATGACATTCTCTCATGGGTAGCAAAATTGGAGTTTCAAAGGTTACTGTGTTGTGTGTGCGCATGTGTGCATGCGTATGTGTGTATGTGTGTGGATCATGGATTTGTTGGAGACTGGATTTTGAGCAATATAGACAATATGTAATTGTGACTGGCCTGCAAAAATAGGGCCTGTGGGAACAAACTACACCCTGTCACATAACAGGTCATATCTCAGTGCTGGAATAGACTATTTGTATTCTGTAACCTTTAGTATAAAGTCAACTGAATATGTAATATAGGCTAGTTAAACATTGCATGACCTAGCACAGTGGCATAAAAAGTTATGGGTGATAAAAATTTGCTAATTTTATGTGCCCACATGCATGCCCGGTCACAATTAAACTATTTATTAATATTCTTTTGTTTTTCTTCCCACAAGTTTGTTTCTTGTATTGAGGTTGTGCAAATTTAACTTAATACTAATATTGATTCTCTAATAAAGCAGTCATTTGTGGATTGGCCAATCAAAAATTCATACTGGGCCATCTGACCCATTTACAATGCTGGTTCAAAGGTTACAATTTTTGGTTGTCACAACTGCCATGTAGGTAATTTCTGAGCAGGTAAAATGCATTACAAAATCAAAGAATTATGGGTATCAAAATTTCCATTTTTGTTAAACCAACAATCATTGCTGTTTGTAACAAAGGGAGTACATTTTCACCAGATTTGTTAGCTTTTGAGTACTAAATCTTGTGGTTGCTCAAAGCAATACAGAAGCTGCCAATTTTGGAAATTACAGTATTGGCAACTTTGACTTACTAAAAAATTGCTGAAAATTTTCCAAAAGTGGCAAGTTTTGGTTGTCAGAAATTGAGGTTTCTGAGTAGGCCAAATACCCTTCAAAAACACCTTCTGGCCATTTAGTGTCTCATCACCCACTCACTGTTCTATTGTCCATAAGCATGCCATTCTATAAGTACAAGTACAAGGAATTTTAAGTTTCATGGAACCATAAAAAGTAGTGAAACAAGGGAAGTCACCTAAACCTGCAAATGTACTATATAGTTACCTATTATTGTCATCAAACTGGTTGAAAGGTATTCATTTTCAAATATTGGCATGAATGCTATTATGCTGCTATAAGGGAAGCCAGACATCAGATCTTTGACACAGTTTATGAAGGGATCAAATTTCAGCACTGAATATAGCTAAATACTAGTAAAATACTATTGGCAAGTATTTGGGGTTATTATTTACTATTTTACAGCAATACAACCATTATCCGTTTGTAAGCAGTTGTATCCTAACTGTTACAGTTCACCCAAAATGAGGACTTACTACAGTGAAACACTGTAGCAGCACCATGCACTACAACAGGTGCAATTTTATTGTTTTGGCTGTTACAAGTACATTTATTTCCTCATTGCCAGTGATTGAACACAGTCACCACCCTTTGTGCTAATTAATTTGACAACCATAGCAACTGTTACTATAAGCAACAGAAATCATCTGCAATTGACTAATCACACTTAACAACCATTGCTATGAATTTGAAGTGATGTTTACTTTAGCAATAGTTACCTAACAACTGTTGCTAGGCAACCACACTGTTGCTATGCAATGAAGCATCTATCATTATGTTATAGCAGTTGTCAGTAGACTACCTACTATTGGAACTAATGTATCACATTATGTTATTAATTCATAATCTAACTTTGCAATCATATCTGTGGGTTGTGCCCAGTGTTGGGGGTAACGCATCACATAAGTAACGCGTTACATAATAATTATTACTTTTGTGGTAACGAAGTAATATAATGAAATATGCGGTAAAAACAGGTAGTGTAACTCAAGTTACTTTACTTGCAAATGTAACGTGTTACTAGAGCCATGTTACCTAAGTAATGAAGTTACTGTAATGAGTCTAATATTATGTAATATTATTACTTTAAGTAATGAAGTTACTAATCTTGTTAGTAATCCACTGAGTAACGCTTAGCCACAATGATGTAATGAAGCCTACTGAATGAAGCTTATTCACCAGCTTCTTGCTTATAACCAAGATTTGCACATTGTTCAACTACACAATCATGTCACGTGATAATGTGGTAGTTTCACACATGACAGCTTAAGGCTGTGGACACAACGTAATAATTATAATATGTAACATTATTATAATTACTTTATTATATGGGTAATATTTAACTGTAACTAAAATAGTTCAGTTGTAAATAATATGTAATATGTATTGAGTTACATTTAAAAAGTAACTGTCCCTAGACTGGTTGTGCCACTAGTTGTGTGCTTCTAAAATTTAACCTGGACTTTCTTCAAAAGTTGTTAGTGTAAGGTATACTATAATTATTTGAGTAGTGGTCATAGGAATAAACAGTAATGAAACAATGGTAGAACTGCAGCTAGCTATACTATTAAACATACAATCCCTATACTTATGGCTATATATTCTGTGCATGTGATGACTGAAGTAGGAATTAAATGCCTGCCAGTATAGCTGCAGATGTAGATCACCTGCCTTGTTGCATTGCTATTATCTATTTTTCCTTTTGCTTGTTTATTGAGTTACGGCTACTATTTTAATTGGTTTTCACCATAGTGCTTTAGCCATACTCTTAGAAAAATACAGTTTCCTTTAGTTTAATAGCTAAAAGTAAAGCAGTGTATTCATATGAAATAGTGTCAGGTTACATGTACAGTGTATACACAAGTGCAGTTATAAAACTAAAACAACACTGTAGCATTTAAAATATTATTTTCTAATTACAGAACATTCAGGAAATTGTCCAATACTTTGTATCACATCTGCAAAAGAACTACCTCTTCTTACAAATGCTGCACTCCTTGAAGCTACCTCTAGGTTCACTAGTGCTCCAATAAATCCATCTATGAGAGAATCTCTTGATAGACCAAGCTGTTTGGCTCGATCAACATGTATCTTGTGGACAGGACTGGTAACAATATCACCACTGTACAGTTCATTTGCAAGGTTATCTACATATTCTGAGTCTGATATAAAGTAAACAGGAAATTTTGAGTTGCTACTCAAATTCTTTGCTACCATAATACTGCATTGAAAATGCTGTATAGGACTCTTGAGCTCTGCTGGGTGCACATCACCATTTATTTGTTTAGTTCGCAAGTGTGCTGATACATATGATCCAGGTGTCAAATGAAGATCTTGCATCTCCTTATTTATAGCATCATTTACTATCTTATCATATGTAAACAAGTAACGTGCGGCACATCCGTAAGAAAATATATTGTCAGTTTCAGTTATACCAAACTTGTCATACACTAGTTTAGCCAAATTATCATCACATAATGTAAAAAACTTGTCAAATCCATAATTAGTGCTTACCACAACCATATCATTAGATTCATTTAAAATAGCTTTAGCAAATGATGGCCAATTAACTCTGTTGTCGTTGTCTACCAATGGAAAGGTCACTTTGGTAGATACAAGAGCCCGAGGAGGAACATAATTCCATTTAATAGCATTTGGATGCATTAATTTGTTGATGTCAAAAGGATGCTTCATTTCTATTAAAAAAGTTCTATTGCTAACAATTGAAAGCATTAACATTACTGTAATTCCTAGTATTCTGTTTCCATAACCACCACACAAACGATTGCAAATAAACTTAAGAAATTTCACTTTTTTCGTTTGCATCACTACTTGCCTGTGATGCTCAGCATAGTCATTAAGAACTGAAGAAATTCTATTACAGTTTAACTTTGCATATCTTTCACAAGTAAAGTGCTTGCACACAGCTACAGAATGAAAAATACAAGGGTCAATTCTAATAAATTGTAAAGATGCACCCCACCAAAAAGTATGGGTGAAAGTTATCAAATCAAAGGTATATATAGCAGTCAAGAAAATGGCTGCAATGGTGCTAATGCTAATCTCCCTGACCTTATTATGCTAAAGGTGCACCGTTGTGAACATGTAGCTACTGATGTACAACAATTATGCATGGCATATAATAAGAATTTATTATAGGTATCAATGAAGAAAAAAAAAGGAATCAAATGGTATGGTAGTACTGTTTATATAGGGATCGCGGTGACAATTTCATGCGCCGCCCAAAATTCTTCCTTTAAAAATCATCCTAGGGAGATTTTACGTTACGAAAATCACCTGTGCAAAATAGCACTAGTTCATATGCTACACAAAACAGCATTAAATAAACAAAACACTTACAGGTGCAGTGTAGGATCCAAGAGGGGACGCGTGCCTCCCCCCCCCCCCCCCCCCCTAAAAAAAATTACCGTATGGAGGGAAACTTTGGAGGGGAGAAAATTTGGTGAATCAAGCAAAATGTCACTGTTGGCGAAATAAAATTTGGCGAATTGTTAGCAAAGCGCACGCCGTATTGAATTAATTAGATCACTAATCGCTGTGCCTGAAGCGAGAACTAGAGTGTCACGCCTCTCAGTGATTCGCCGCCTGGAGTCAGCTACCAACTAAAAGGTAATACTATATAGACAGTAGATCTACACCATCTGGAATAGCGAATATCGTACTTAACCTGGTAGGACTCGCTATACTTGTCATTCCCGTTTCGAGGTGAAGTTTGAGGATACCACGTGTACAGTAACTAGCTACCTAGTGAGGTAGTCGAGGCAGGCTTGGCTCTAGTGTAATGCCTGGCCCACCATCCCTTGGTCGAGTAGAAAATTGATTAGTTCGAGGCTTGGTTTGCTATTTTCTTCTCCACCAAAATATTTGGATGGGGAAAATTTGGCGAATTCATGGTCAATCGCCAAATTCGCCAAATTTTAACGGCGCTAAAGTTTCCCTCCATACGGTACTTGATCGAGATACTCTAATAGAGCAGTCAGTTAAATACTCTAATAGAACAGTCACCACACAAAACACTATTAATCCTCCATAATTTCTGAGTATGAAGACTACCATCTGCAACACTATCCCATGCATGGGAATATTTAGCCTGCTAAGAATACTCTGAAATGAAATGCACTTGGTCTTTTGTATGCCATTTAATATTCTTTAGGCTAATATAGTTAGGTAGCTGAACTACTCATGACTGTTGCTTATCCACAACTTTTAGTCCACTTAGAAGGCAGTATCATTAAGATTTTTGTGTGCAGAATACCACTTATACATTTATTTTTCAGTCCTGAAGCATTTATTTATTTAATTTATTTATTTGTTGATTAGCAAAACCCTTAGGGGTAACATGCTAATGTACAATTACAGTGATAATTATTAAGTAAATAAGTATGACCTAAAAGTCTCTATGTCAATCTCATGAAGATCGGGATAGGGTATGGAATTCCATTCAATGGTTGTCTTGGGGAAATAAGAGTTTTGACAGATTTCTGTTCTTGATTGGCAGTGAGAAAATTTTTAATTGATGGTTAGCTCTAGTGCTTGGAAAGGATGGAGACAGCACGTAGTGGTGTGGAACAATAAGTAGGTTATTTACTAATTTAAATAAAAGAATTAGTCTATCATTTTTGCGTAAATCTTGTAGAGTTGGCCAATTTAACTGATGTAGGATTTCGGTAATACTGTCGTGGTGGTCTCTTCGCCATGAGTTGTTTGTGACAAACCGTGCAGCTCTGTGTCGGATCAATTCAGGTTGGTTGATTGCATTGCGATGATAAGGGTCCCAGATTTAGGAACAGTAATCAAGCATTGGTAAAACCAATTGTTTTTAGCTACGCTCATGAAGATGTCTAGAAAGGTTGTACATATTACGTTTAAGGAACCCCAGTATGTGATTGGCTTTGTGACAGAGTGTTTCAATGTGTGGATGCCAGGATAGTTTGCTATACTAACATGGATACTAAGAAACAATGTGTAGTATGGTACGATTCATGGTGTATTCATAAGTACATATGTGTTGTTTTGTAGTTACTCAAAGAATGCTACAATTGGAAACATTGAATTCCATTTGCCAATCTTTTGCCCAGCTGTTATGGTCATGTAGTGTATGTATCACTCTTTAAACTAGGCAGTCGTCAGCAAAGAGACGTATCTGGCTCTGAATGTTATCATTGATATTATTTATGTATAGGAAAAAAATAATTGGTCCCAGCATGGACCCTTGAAGCACACCTGAGGTGACTTTACAAGAAGTTGAATGCGTACCTTTATCCATAACATCCTGGGAACAATTTTATGTAAAAACAATTGGAACCAGTTTAGTAAACAGCCTCTTATTCCATATAATCTAATTTGTGGATAAGGAGATACTTTGTCAAAAACTTTGGCAAAGTCTAAAATTGTAGCATCAATAATTTGTAGTGAATGATCAATAGATTTAGCAAAGTTGTCTGTAGTGAGGAGCAGTTGTGTTTCACATGAATGGTTAAAATAGAAGCCAAACTGTATATCAAGTGTGATATGGTGATGGTCAAGGTGGTGCATGATTTTACTTGATAAGATGTGTTCCATGCTGTTGCAGACTACTGATGTTAAGTGAAACTGGGCAGTAGTTTTTTTTGGGTCAGCTTTGCTTCCTTTCTTATGGATGGGTATAATGAATGCAAGTCTCCAATCTGACAGTACTATGCCATGTTGTAAAGACTGTTGAAATAGATGAGTCAACACATAGAGGCTAGCTCTTCAGATGCAGACTTTAAGACTTGTTCAGGTATATTGTCTGGGCCAGGAGCCTAATTAGGATTGATCTGAGACAACAGCCTGTGGATTCCAGGGGTTGTTATATGAAATTCTGAAATAGTTATGCATTACATACTGCGGTATGCCAAAAGACACCTCTTGGGCTGAAGTGATGTCAAACAGTGAAAAAAAATTATTCTTTTTTTTAGGCCTGTAGCCTTGGCTGTTATCGAGTTACACTTTTCTGAAGGCATCAGTCAGTTACTTAGTCAGTAAAAATTCTGTTAAATGTTTCTTTTATTAAATTTCATAGCTAGCAACTTGTTGAAAGCATTTCAGGTTGATCTGAAAGCTTGTTTGCATGGGCTTAGTTTTAGCTACCTAGCCAATACTACCTCATTGTAGTCAGGGAAAATTGAGGCTGTCTTTGGGTGATGTTATTTTGTGGGTCATACCTACTCCTTTGTGGTCCCTAGTCCTTACTACACAGTACTATTGATATGGACATGCATGCACATACAATTACCTGGCATTCTGTGTGCATGTATATAAGCATTGCAACACTTACAATGTGAGCTCCTTTCAACATGGGGCAATACTGGTAATGTCTGCTGTCCATCATACCAAGCCCACATAATTATACTATAAATGATCATGATGATGATGACAGCTGTGGTGAACACTAAACGTTGTCTAGTTATCATCATTTGCAACTTCAGCAGTGTATTGCAGTATTCTAAAAGTGAAATAAAATAATATGTTATTGAATGAATTAGATCAAAGACACATGGTAATATATCATATCATAATTAGCATAATATCAACATGAAGACCAATAGCATGATAACATGATTTCATGCATACATCTGTATAGCTCTGTTCTACCTTTACAAATATGGCTTATGACAACTATTGCTGGTGATGTAGTACATTATACCAATGGAATCAAGCATTAAGATGATGTTCAAGATTTCAAATTAAATTTCCAATGTGCATGCCTTACTGCATCCATATCATTATTATACAATACTATTATTTGCACTTTTTCTCAGCTAATATTCATGAAACAGATTTTTCTGCAGTGAGTTCTGCAGTTGCTATCATACTTGTAGGTGAAAAAGCTATCCCAACAGTGTGAGCAACAGTGTAGTTCTGTAAGAATACAGGATCTGTCAATGCACAAATGCTCCTTCTGGTATAAAAGGCCCGAGCTTAGGGATGCGGCGGTTATGCCAGCATAATTTTAGGCATAATAGGTATGTGTGGGAATCAGTTATTATGCTAGCAATTTGAGGTTATTATACAGTACGATAGTAACTGCATAGTAGGGACCACAAAGGAGTAGGCGTGGCCCACGAAATAATATCACCCAAAAACCAACCTCGATTTTCCCTATGCCCCCGGCAGTAGATCTCACCGTCGCAGAAGGGCATCTACCAGTTCACTAACATTCCCTGGGCTTCTGTAGGTTCTTTTAGGTGTCTTTTCTAGGGACCCGCCGATTATGCTGGCATAATTATGAGCATAATAGGTGTCTGAAAGCATTGAACATAATGCTAGCATAATAGGTAGAATATTTGTGTAATAGTATAGCCAAGAGTTAATAATACAGGGAGAGTATCCAACGCTCAATAGGCCTGTGTAAAATGAGCGCGTAGAGCAGTCCGGATATCATCAGATGTTTTTTTGTATTTTTTTGTATTTTTACAATGTCCTAAAGTGAAAATATTTATGATTCAGCTGACTAGACGAAACCGATATTTCATCGATACAACACAAGCCATAGTTGTGCCATGTGCTCCAATGGCTACTCCGGTGCGTGCTAATCAGCGTTGAAACCGGGTCACATTTTCTCCGGGTCATCCGGGTCAGACCCGGTTTACAGATTATCCGGGTCTGACCCGGATTGGATCACGTGAGAAACGATATTGTTAGTTTGACCACGTAGAAACTTATTAACGCTAGTCGAGCAGCTCTTTTGTGAGCCACGCCCACTTATCGTGTTGCAACATACGCTCAGCCACGCCCATTTATTAGTGAGTGCAGTCTGTAGCACAAAAAACCATGTCCGTTGCTGTCTACAAGCTTACGTTGAGCCACGCCCACTAATCAATTATTGTACGAGTCAGCGTTGAAACCGGGTCGGGTCATCCAAATCATGTTTAGTCCGGTAAACCCGGTCGGACCCGGATATAAAATTATCCGGTCGGATTTTGCGCTTGATCACGTGTGCGTTAATTTAACGTTCCGCCTCGTGCTTTGCATCAACATGGAAAGTGACGATTTAATTGTGCTTGATGGTGACAATGAAGGCTTATCTCCTCAAGTTGTTTCTAGACGGGTGATTGATGGTGACTACATTCTGAAGAAGAAGAAGAACTCGAAAGGAAGTAGAGCATGGGAGCAGTTTAGAGCAGTGTTAAATCCTTCAAATAATGACGAGGTGTTTGGAGTCGCGTGTTGCTGTGTGTGTAAGGTGTGTATCCTTTATAAAACAAAGGTGAGTGGAGAGGAAAGGTCTTTGGGTACGAAAAATATGTTAGATCATATGAAGCGATGCTTGCCTGCTCGTGCTAGTGCTCCACGCAGAAGTGATAGTACTACCACTACCAGCGAGAGTGATAGTACTAGTAACAGCACTAGCCTAAGCAGTAGCTTTAGTAGTGCTGTCATCAGTTCCAAAGGCAGTAGCAGCACCAGCACAAGTAGCAAAGCAACTAATAAGCCTTGTTTTAAAACATTGGATAGCTTTGTCATACGCTCAGGAAAGAAAGTTGGGGAGGGAACAAGGAAGGCAATTCGTGAGAAGACTGCTACTCTTGTTGCTGCTGCACACTTGCCTTACAGATTTGTAGAACAAGAAGCATTAAAGGATTTTGCTCAATCTTTTATAGAGTTGGGTGCATCTCATGGCTGTGTACCGGCTTCTGAGTTTATAGTTGGACGGCTCACAGTGCGTAAAGATATTGTTAACAAGCTACCCCAAATACAGGACACCATTAAGAGTAGTTTACAAAAGTCTGCTGAGCAAGGTGCGGTTTCTGTTGTGACAGATTTGTGGTCCGATAATGTTGTGTCACGCTCCTACCTCGATGTTACCTTTTTTTGGGTGGAAGAATCAGGTCCTGACAACAGAATATGGTCCCTCAAGCATGCAATGTATGCATGCAAATTTTTTTCTGAGAGTAAGACTGCAGACCACATTCATGTTGCACTGGATCAGGTTTTGGATGACGCAGGCCTTGATCCAGAAAATACCCCATGCACAACACACAAAGGGTCAAATATGGTAAAAGACGTGAAGACCTGGTAGCTGCAATAGAAAAATTGCTACTTGAAGAAGTGCTACAAATTTTAGAAAAGGCTGAAGATATTTTTGACATTCTGGAATATTCTTTTGTATCCACCCTCCAGTTTGTTTTGCCTTCATTTTATAAACTGCGGAATTTTTGGTGCAATTTATCTGCTTCAGACACTGCAGCAGGACGTATTTTGAAGAGAAACTTAGTATCAGCATTAGATACTAAGTTTTGGGAGGATATAACTGCTTTACATGTTGCTACCTCCTATCTAGACCCCTCTCTTAAAGGATTTTCGTTTGTGAGGGATGCAGAGGAGCGACCCAGTTTATCAGAACAGGCAGCTGGTATTATTAAAGAGAATGCCATGGCCGTTGCAAAAGCGAATGTCTACCCACCAAAAGAGCCTGAAGATAGTAATGCGGACACACTTGAGGAGGAAATAGAAGCAGTAGCTAATAAGAGATTAAAGCATGACCCATTGGCTGAATTTAGAAATGCTGCTGGTGATGAGCCAAGGAAAAAGTCCAGCAACTTTACAGCAGAAGTAAATGAAGAGCTTCGTCGCTATGGCTCAATTACTGGTGTAAATTTGACACAGGCTCATGCTGTTCGGAGCATATTTGATCCGTTGTTGTGGTGGGGTGAGCAAAGGTATAGTTTTCCTGTTTTAAGTTGTCTAGCTAGGCAACTTTTAGTTATACCAGCAGCTAGTGCAGAATCGGAAAGACATTTTAGTGGCGCTGGAAGAATTGCACGTAAGGACAGAAACAGACTGAAGGATGACGCGGTTGAGTCTTCGGTAGTGTACTATGAGGCTGTCAGGAAAAGAATAATATAATTAATACTAAACAAGCAGCTGTAGAACAGAGAATATTACTGTACTATTAAATTATCTAAATTTTAATTTACTGCCATTGTACATTAACTTGTTTCTCAATTGTCAGTTTTAATTTATCAAATGCAGAAAAGTTCATTGTACTTGTAGTCCATGTCTTTGTAATGGCTCTGTACCTGTGACAAAATAAAAAAGTCTAATTAAATACAATTTGAAGTTCTTACTTGCCTCACACAACTACAATCAGGGTTGAAACTAAGTGATGTATAAAATCAGCTTTATTGAATATCCTGGTCTAACCTGGATTGGAATACGTGTAACACAAATTAATTTTACGATGTGGAAATCAGCGTTGAAACCGGGTCGGGTCAAATTTTCTCCGAATCATCCGAGTCTGACCCGGATTGGATCACGTGAGAAACGAAATTGTTCGTTTTACGCGGTGGAAACTTATAAAACGCTAGTCGTGTAGCTCTTTCATGAGCCACGCCCACTTATCGAGCCACAAGCATACGATCAGCCACGCCCATCTATTAGTAAGTGCAATCTGTAGCACGAAACTGCGTCCGTTGCTGTCAGTAAGCTTATGTGGAGCCACGCCCATTTATCAATTATTGTATGATTTGTATATAGTCTAGTCTTGCAGCAGGATAAGTACTTTTGTGAGCCACACCCACTTCAATATATCGGGAAATTGTAATACTAGGTATGCACGAAGCCACAACCAATTGCTGTCTGTTTAAAACTCACAGTAGCTACGTGGAACCATGCAAAACCCAGTGATCGATTTTAAATTATAAACTTACCGTATAACTACTCGTTTACTCAACATGAATCGAACGCTCAAATCGTATAATCTCGTACGTCTCGCTCGCTCGAGACTACCCGAAACATACCTCTTATCGCACGCCTCAGCTTTAATCAATCCGGGTCACATCCGGGTCAGTGGGTCATCCGGGTCAGTGGGTCATCCGGGTCAGCAGTAGTGACCCGGTTTCAACGCTGGTGCTAATGTCTCTGGTACTTTGAGAAATGAAAGACCTAGTGGAGAAGAATTATCGGCGTGTCCACGAAGACTGCTGGGACCCTCGATTCCTTCGACTGAGACCGTCCTTAGCGGAAGAAACGCAGGTGAAGCGGATCAAGAAGTACAAGAAGATTCGCTAGTTCAAGACTCAAACGTGCTACAATTAGAAGGAGTGTGTGCTGTCGAAGAACTCAAGTTTCCCGAGTGGCAGTTCTCTATTGGAAATGCGCTCGACAGCAACAAGAAGATATTAACCATTACACAACGTCGCCTAGCTTACCATCCGCCATTTGGCTACGTGTCCAGAGTGCAAATAACGGTCCAGGAAGAAGGGAACTATATGGTACATATACTGATGCGAGATCTGGAGAAAGGGGTTTTGCATACTGAATCAGAGGTTCATGAGTTATTGGAAAGGATTACAGCGCCAACCTACAAGTTTTGCCCTGGGATAGAGTACTCCTACTATCAGAAGCATTATTATGATGTTCTAAGATTTCACTGCAAGACTGCTTGCCGTACGGAAGCTCCATTTTACCATGTCGATTCTGTAAATTGCAAGATGTGGTTTGAGCTACCAATGAATGCTTCTTTAGAGGCTAAGAGCAGTGCTGAAGCTAAGTGCTCAGCTTGTAAGAGACTTTGTTCAAATCTTGAATGGCAACTGCAGCGTACTAAAAGGGAGAGCCCTTCAAAAAAAGTCAAAAGGCAAACTGCTTCTTCAAGGGCTAGACTGACGTATATGTCTCCAGCAAGTCAGCTAAAAAGGAAACAGAATGCTTCAATGGAGCGTGGCATTGACAAGAGGAAGCTAGCAAAGTATGAGAGTACAGAGATAACCCTTCCTGATGAGCAACACACACAGATGTGTGATATAGTGAACGTTATTGATGGTATGGTTGGTGATGATTTACAGAAGATTTTTGAGGAAGGGGAAATTCATGGTGTTGGTAGCAAACTTAGAGAAATTTGGATAACAGATTAAAGACAAAATATTGAGCAGTTCCAGCAAGATCAGGCAAGAAATGGTAAACAACATGGTCTGATGCTATTTATATAGTTACTGGATTTTAAAAGTTTATGTATTAATTGTGTATGTTTATTTGCAGTTACTGGGAAACGAAGCAATCAGTGGAGCATGGTTACAATCCGGATGGGTATGTTTTAAATTGTATGTACACTTATCACTTTTTTTTATAATTATGTATAGCTTTGGCAATATTTACAAGGAGTCCTGCAGCATATGAAGCATTAAAAAGTTTTGATGTACTACAGCTGCCGTCAAGATCTTTGTTCCAATCATATACCGGAGCATTTTTGCATGATCCTGGAACTAAGAGCAACTGCATCACAGATCAGGTTGCCCAGTATGTACTTTTTAAGGCTGATTGTGAGAAGTTAGGTAAACATCCACCAATGTCAGATGGTGTACTAGTATTTGACGAGGTCAAAGTAGCTTGTCAACTTATGTGGAACTCTAGGAGCCAAACTTTGACAGGATTAGCCATGACCAGTAAAGATTTGTCATCTTTGACAGATGTTTATCAGCTCCTACAGACGCCACAAACTGCAGCACAGACAGCTTATATTCTACAGTTTTTGTGGCGCGATTTGACGAGCAGCTATGACATTGTTGGCCCATATTTTACTCATGCTGAGTCAGTTGACTGTAAGTTTGTTCTTGCCTGCGTAATGGAGACCATCAAATTCTTCCAACGCCATGGGCTCAAAACCAGTATGCTAGTGTGTGATGGCTGTGCTGCAAATCTCACAGCCATCAAGTCTACTCATGGAGCAAATGGTGCGTATTCTGTGCTAGATGACCCTACCCTGGACAAATTTGAGATTAAGCCCTGGTTTATCAACCCGTTTAATCCACCTGATCTAATATTTTGGATAGTTTGTCCAACTCACCAGGTAATATTGGTATAAATTAGGATCTACATAAAGAGGGACTTATATATAGTCTTTCCCAAATACAAAGTTCAAGTAATCTTCTCATATTTTCAATCTGTCATCTTAAAATTGCCTCACAAAATATAGGTTCATTAGGACTTTATCAAAATTTGATGTGGTACCAACTGTACAAGCCAACTTATGGGTTGCTAGGTCCATGCAATTGGAAAGACTGTAAGATTCCTATTCACAGTTGCAAATTTTGACGTTTCACTTCCTTTTATACAGCTGAAGAACATGATTAACGCACTCTTTTCATCAAAGAGTGGGGGAACTAAAAAATTTCAACAAGGAAAAGAGAAGAGTTCCTTTGGTTGGGGTACGATCGTTGACATGTACAAACGAGAAGTTAATTGGGTTAGACAACAACAAACCCGTATGGTTCCTCGCCTAAAAAAGGTGCATGTATTGAGGGATGCATGGACTAAGTTGAATGTTTCCCAAGCTAAAATTATGCAGGTTTGTTAAATTCTGGCATGTATGGTTTTTTATTGTATGTTATACAGCAGGAACAGGTATTAACGGAGTTATACTCTTACATCCACCAAGACCCCCCACCTTCTGATGTGGCCATGACGATTGAGGCCCATAAATATTTAGAGGCATGTAATCTGTTATTTGAAAAGGGATTTCTTTGCCATGAAAAGATATGTAGGATGGATTCTCCAGTGTTGCAAAACATTTCAAGTGGCTTTGAGTATTTCTCTTCCTGGATTTCTACACTTCTACTAGAAGGTATTCATTTAATTACGAGAAACAACTATTTATACTCCCCCCTCCCCCCAATCCCATCAAAGACCCGTTTCCCCCACCCTTGGAAATTTTTTCTAGAATAATCCTGGTATATATATTTACTTGTTAACATGCTTTCTCTATTACCTTGTTTACTTGATAGATGCCAGTTTCCCTCATACATCAAACACACAAAAGGCATTCCTTTCCTGGCAGAGTAAGTGACCATATAATTGTCATTTAATCATTTTTTTTGCATACAGCATGGGATCTTCTGCGTATTGATGTATATGGCTTTAAAGCTTTCTGTAAATATTTTCTTGAGCGATACCCTGGCTACTTTGTTGCACCACTGAGAATTTCAGGCTCAGCTGTAGAAAGTTTGTTTAGCCAGTTCAAACATAATACTGATGGAAAGTTGGATGCCTGCAATTATGCAACTGCTAGATGTGCACACTTGGTGAAGCAGAGTGCATCTGGACATCACAGTGGGGCTGGTTATCGAGATCAGACATTATGTTCCATGGAAATTCCACTTCAAAAGAAGAAATACGGTACCACATGAACCTGTTACATGTTCTTACTTTTTTTTACCAGCAATACAGTTCAATGTTAATTTGTTTTTTCAAAGCATTTATTGTTATCTTTTTATTTCACATTTCACAATAATCATTTCAATACAATAACAATGGTATTTTCATACATCTATTTATCTACTTTACTAGATAACTTGGTATGATCACTTAATAGAGTAGTGCGCAAGTTTACATCTACTGTTGAGGCCATTCCTTTCTTTGTGGCAAACTCTTGCTTAGTTGCTGATAAGAACTCTTGGATCCTTGTATTACAGAGCTTCCTTGTTAATTCATCAAATACATTGTCCATGGCTGTTTGAGTCTCACTATCTAGGATGCAGTCAGGTAATCTTTGTTTTAAAACAGCAACAAAGGTATCTTTGTATGATGGTTCTTTCAGTCCATCATGAGTGATCTATAACAAAAAACAAACAAATGATATGCAATGTATAGCAAACAATTGACGCACCTTGATCAAATCATTTCCAAGTTTATGAAAGCTTTCCACATTTACAAGCTTCTTCAAATCTGTGTCCAGCTTTCGTAGAAATGGTATGAAAGTCTTGTGTGGAAAATACATATAACCGCGGTCCTGGTATTGCAAATATTCAGGTATATCTGACTTGTCCTTAGTGTTAATGGCTTGTAAAAGACTTATTTCAATGGACATTAAGTTTTTGTTGCTTGCGGTGCGTATCTGTTTGTATCGACGATGAAGCATTTCGCATAGAGCACCTCCTCCAAAGCGGTAGTAAACACCGTCTTCTTCAGCAGTAGGAACTACAGTGCCACCACTTGTTCCCTCAGTTTGCCTAGTTTGAAATGATGCCACATGCTCTAGAAGTGAATTACACAAAGATGATGAAAAGGACATCATGATTGGTTTACTAGCTGTAATGGAGCTACAGTGCTTCTTACAAAAGTGTATCCATTTTTGTCTGAGCTCAGTCAACACTGGGTGAGTACTCTCTTCGAGATTGATATCTGCTAATGAGTACTGCTCTTCCAGCAGAAACGTGCTACAAAGGGATAACCATCTTAGTTGAAACTTGAGCTGAGAATTTTTCTCTTTCTTGCATTCAATGTGTAGTGCCACAAACGTATCACGATGAAACTCTACTAACTCCTGCAGTAACTGCTGTTCGGCACACAATTCATTTACAAGACTACTACTTTCCGAGTCGAACTCTTCACGGATTCGAGCGACCGCTTCTTGAACAAGAATAGTAGTGTCAATAGATTTTAAAGAGCTTTGCAGTGTTTCTCTGGTTTTCTTAGTAATAACTTTTCTTTGTCTCTTCTTCTTTGGCTGCCCTACTTCGGAAATTTCCTTCGCACATATCAAAACTTGTGTAAGATATTCCGGATTTTCGAATGGGTTACGCCCGTTTCGTATAAAATAACAACGTCCTCTAAACAAGGCGCCATAACTTCCGCGTACTTTGGTTGACAGACACGACGTTTGGTTTATCAGATTCCTGGATGAAAGGCGATGCGATTCATGTGTAAGTTCTTTGTGTAGTAACTAAGGGGAAGCTAGAAAGGAGCCTTGTACCGCGAAATTTACGTGTTCAGAATGCCCGTAAAAACACGTGTTTTTAAACATATTTCTATAAACTAACCTGTTTAACAATTTGTACGGTCGGAGTCTTATTAAGCATCCTTCGCTGCGTAGAATAATACCAAATTTAGCGAATTTGGTTGAGGATAACAACTTGTAAATTGGGATTTTCCCGGCGAGATAATTAAATTTTCCAATAGGTTAATGTATGGAGCGCGTATTATGTCATCATCAGCAGTAAATAACTGTCGCTATGGCGACATTTTCCCATTTGTACGGTCGGAATTGGATAGAGAAATTGAAGGGCTTTCTTTTATTGTATGGTGTGCTGTAGAAATTTTGTGAGTTAAAGGTTGTAAATTAGTGTTTTAGCGTGTAGTGTAAAATACATGTATTTTGTATTGGACAAAAAATGACAAGGAATGATGAGATTTTATGATCAGCCTGTTTTACCAAGTTAAGGTTTCAAAAAGGATATTAAACAGATATTAGATTTATTTAATGCACAATTCTTAATTTTTAAAGGTTTAATTCATTGTTTGAAAACTTTTAATGTTGACCACCTGAAAATGCTTGATTTGACAAATCCCATACATATGTTTTGATATGAGCGGTTTGGCCTCTCTTCCTCGAATTCGTCGCCATTACTCAGTTTGGTCACGAGATACAGCCTTCACGTCATTGTTTGGTATCGATAGTGCATGTCTGCGACCTCATAAGGATTCTATTTTGCTTTGGTGTCATTAACACGTCTAGCCATGAAGCCATCCGTCCTACGCCCTCATTTTACACAGGCCTATTGAGCGTTGGATACTCTCCCTACACACTATTATTAACTCTTGGTATAGCTATCACAGAAAAATCGATATATTCTAATAGAACAGTCAGTAACTCTAATAGAATAATCACATAGCTGACTGTTCTATTAAAGTATATCGATCTTTTCTGTGATATGCATTTTGACAAGTAAATTTGTGCTTCTGCCACTTATTATTTATCCATAAATTGGAAATTATTAGCAGAGCATGAGAACTGAGGCATAAATAATTGGGCATAATTTGAGCATAATGGGTAAGTATTGAGCATAAATTTAAGCATAATAGGTAAATATTTGAGCAGTGCAGCATAGCATAATAGGTAAAATTATGAGCATAATCGGCGGGCCCTAGTCTTTTGTGTAGGTAAATTCTTTCTTTTTCCCTTTTTATGTTGTTCTTCTAGCTCATTTTCCCTTACGACGATGAGGCAGTATTGGTGAGGTAAAACTTATATTTATTTATTTTATTACTATTGATATGCATACAAATAATGACATAATAATAAGCCCAAACAGGCAGTATTGGTGAAGTAAAACTAAGCCCAACAAGCTTTCAGATCGCCCCGAAACGATTTCAACAAGTTGCTACGGAATTAATTTTTTTATTCAACGGAATTTTCTACTGAGTATGACTGATGCCTTCAGACAAGCGTAGAACTCGATAACGGCTAAGGCTACGGGATTGAGTTTTTCACTGTTCGACGTCGATTTGTTCCGACAGGTGCCTTTTGGCATACCGCAGTACGTACAATGCATTCTTCATGGATTTATCAGTGTCCTCCTTTGTGTACTATTCATCTTTGCTGACAGAGAAAGGTGTCGATTTGGCGCGAGTACGTGATGGCTTCTCTTCGAAACGGAAATCGTCCGTATTTTCATCGTGGCTATTTTGATTGCAGAGGTGCTTTTTTCAAACAGTTCTTGATTCGTACTGCTGTGTAACGGGTTGGACATAGCCTACAGCGAAGCGTAATGGATACTTCACTTTTCAGATTAATTTGATTGGGGCGCGCGGCACGATTTCTTTCTTTTGTATGCGTGGATTATAGAGATGCTTTTCGAACAGTTCTTGATTCGAAATGCTGTGTAACGGGTTGAACATAGATTTGATTTTATTTTATTTTAAAAGTAGCCTCAGGTCAGTCGGCAATGCCGTTCTTCCCTGACTGAGGAGGAAACACAAAAATAGCATACATATACACATATAAATTACAACAGCACACACACAATGAGCATAAAATTACAACACACGCATAGCACATACAAAACAATTAAGCAAACAATTTACAAACACAAAAATCATCAACAAATTTCACACAAATAAGAAAATAAATCGTCCTGTTTGTCTGTCATAGATCAGTTTGGTGACCATCTTCTTGGTTGCTCTCATGGCCCACTACGTATCCAACACCATGATGCTCTTGTTTCTATAGTACATCATGCTCTACTGCAAGATCACCCTGGTGTTCTCCGTGAGCAAAGCATTGCCTCTGATCAATCTCGTCCTGGGGACATTTACCATTCTGATTTTACTCTAGGCCGTCCTGCTTACTTTGACCTCTCTGTCAGGTGCACAACTCAGCCTTCCTTTATTTCCGCTGCTGCATCTAAGGCTGGGGTAGCTGCTGCTGCTGGTGAGGAGGCTAAGGATCACCATTATTTGGAAACTGTTAATAACCATGGTAGTGAATTTTTTCCTCTGGTTTGCGAGTCGTTTGGTGTTTGGACACCCTTGCTTTATCAACCTTATCCACGATTTCCGACCGTACCACTGTTAAAAGTGGTATTCCCAGACAGTTTGCAAGGAAACAATTGCTTCAGCGCTTGTCAGTTACTCTCTGGCGATATAATGCCAAAATGATCCTGAGGCATTATGGCTTATGCCCAGAAGATGGCATAGACTTTTGGAACTAAATTATTAATTAAGGTTGTTTTGTAGTTAAGGTAGCTAGTTTTGTAGTTAAAGTACTTAGTTTGGTAGTTAAGCTAGTTAGAATTTTGTATTTAATATGCTACAATACAAAAATATCGCGTTTTCATTATTATTATTATGTTTGTTACTAGAAAGCATGTCGGCCAGACGACGATAGAATGTTAGCGCTTCTCCTCCCATTCCACCGGTTGTGGAAAATACTAAAGGGGTAAAGGAAGCCTGTTCCACCTCCCGGACATGTTCGCCATACTCTCGCTTCTTCTGTAATTCATGACGGCGATATACAGATGGTATACTGGAGTTACGGTAACTTGGTGCATTAGGGTGAAACACCCTTACGTCAAGAAAGGCACTTTGTCGACGTCCCCAGGAACCACGTGCATGAACATCTGCCCTGGCATCATCCTGTCGGTTCGCAGACTTGGGAGTGATTACTTCACCACTGAGGGGCTGTAAGGGAGGCTCAGTAGCAACATCTGAACACACCCTTGACAATAAACCTGCCGTGATGTCACGAAAGTCATTGTGTCGCACAAAAGTTAAGCCCCCATGTTGACAGACCATGGCATGGTCGATAGTAAAAGAAGCCCCACAGACACAGTGACTGGGAACATTCAGTAACTTCCATCCGTAGCGCAGATGGACAGCATCCCAGAACTCTTGTTTGTTAAGATGGAAGCCCTGCTCCTGTAATGGCAGGGCCAGTAACCAGGAAGATGCACCGGGTTCACTGTTCAAATCAACCGCCCTTTGAAGTTGGGAAGAAAGATGATCTCTTACATGCATTGCGAGTTCTTTGGAAGTTCTTCGCCGATTAGATGAACCTGGGCCTTTACATAACGAACATCGGGGGCCGAGCACAAACTGACTGCTTGATAATCAGATCTTTCAGGGAGGCAGTAATCAGTAGTGATGCATCAAACTGAGAATCAGAAACCTTCGTGGGATTTATAAGCCCTAAACCACCAAAACGGCAAGGAAGGGAGAGCAGGTCCCATTCATCAGCAGAGCAACCAGGGTGTCCAGAAATAGAAGGAAGAAGTTGCAATCGTATGGCATCCTCTAGTGGTTTTAAAAAAGAGCTTATATCCGGGACTGTTCTCATCAAATAAATCCATAGTCCAATCAATCCATGAGTGAAGGCACTATAAGCAGCATGTGGACGACTGTTTGCAATCCCAGCCAAGGCAGAAACCTCAGAGACCCAGGACTGCACTTTGTCAGCCACATATTCTTCTGCGAACTCTCTTGATCCCAGCACAGCACCAAGATGTCTTTGGCCACGAGCAGTTATCTGAATGTTGGTATCAGCAAAAAGCTTTTGTGCTCGAGTGAGGTGATCTGGCTTGACAATTAGAATAGTTTAACAGCATTTGTAAATAGCCATAGGCTGGGCCATAAGATGAAAGTTGCTGCCACCAAGTCAGCAGTGAAGAGAGTGAACCAACAGCACTGGCATCATCAGCAAACCAAACCTGAGATACATCAGGCACTTCAGTACGTAAACGACGAATCAAAGGAAGGTAATTAGTAGTACGTATAGTCGTATAGCTGTTCACGCCTACTATTATAGCTAATTAGCTAGTTCACGTCCAACTGCATTTGCGAATTCAACTCAGTACATAACTGAGCAACTGGCCTGTAAGAATTTTATTGTATGCTGATGAATTTGCGTGAAGACATCGTGCATAACGGCTGAAACTATGTGACGGTATAGCTATAATTATGTGAATTGATATCACGACGAGTGGCTTATCGCTCGGACAGTCGGAAATACCAGACTCCGCATATGTGTTTAAATTGCAACTGAAACGTTATACACGGACCCGTTCACAGCTAATACATGTAGAGGCACATGCGGTTCAGCCGGTGACTCTGCACGTGGCCCTTGACATGCATGCCGGGTAGCAATGATTTAGCTAGCGGTAATTTATATTATTATCTTTTTATTAACCCCCTAGCTGTATATTTATGTACAGAATACGTACCTTGCTATCGCTTTGGGTCTTTATGTAGCTAGCTATAGCACAGCAGCCCAGATATTATCGACCACCATAAATTATTGGACGCAATAGTTTCCTACTGAGAAGAACCAGTGAGATGCGATCATTTATACACTACTATGAAGACCTATGACTATAACGTGAGCTTGATAAGAGTCGTCTTAGAGTTCTTCTCTATCACACCCAAGTATTTATATTTTCAGCTGATTGAATTGTGGACTGCTAAGGCTGGAACTAGCTAATTGCTGCTTTTTGAGCGACCTTAATTGGAGTAACGCGGCAACGGAATAAAATAACGCCAAAGGAACGAAAGAAACGGGATAAAGTAAAGTCATACACCAAAGACGTACAGAAAACAAAACATGAACTCGCGATCTTAACAAAGGACAAGCATTGTGCTGTGTCTGTGAAGCAGTCATAAAGGTGCCAGGCAATAAAGCAATAAGTTAGCTACCTCGAAATTTGGCGGCTACTGTGAAGGATGTTTTGCAGCTCGGAGATGTGTAGAGACTGCGTACTAACTTTTTTGTGGGTGTGTACTGAAAAACAACAGCAACAATAATAATAATAATAATAATAGTTACTTGCTTTACACAAGTGTTTTAATTTTAATGATGATGATGTTGATAGGCTTTATGTTCCTAGACAAAAGGGTGGTCGTGGATTACTTTCAGTGGAGGACACAGTGCTCCATGAACAGTTTTCCACGCTGAAATATTTAGCTTGCAGCAAAGAGCCATTATTGCAAACAGTGTACCAATGTTCTCATTGTTCTGTTCCATTGGAATCTCCATCCAAATTTAAATCTAATAGAAAGCAAGACCACTTTGAAGCATGGAAAGGAAAACCTTTACATGGACAATTTGCTAGAGAAACTGATGGTTCAGTTGATTATTCACAGCAGTAGAAATGGTTGAGTAATAGCAATTTGAACAAAGAATGTGAAGGCCTTATCATGGCAGCCCAGAACCAGGCTATCTCCACCAACTGCATAAAAGTTAACATATTCCACCAGCCAGGCTCTGCTCAGTGTCGTTTGTGTAATCAATTGCAACATGTAGAGTCAGTGGATCATATTCTGAGCAGTTGTAGTGTGATTGCCCAGACACACTATAAATGGGGGCATGACAGTGTTGCAAAAATTTTTCATTATGAGCTTGCAAAGTAAGGAGGATTTCACATTGTAGACAAATGGTGGCTTCATCAGCCCTCCCCTGTGTTGGAGAACCCATCCATGAAACTTTTGTGGGATTTTACTATACAAACTGATCGTCATTTGCCCCATAACAGGCCTGACATTTTGTGTGTTAGCCACGAACATAATACCGCTTATTTAATTGATGTAGCTGTCCCCGGTGACAGCAGGCTTAGTCAGAAGATTAATGAGAAACGTCAGAAGTATACAGACTTGAAAACTGAGATCCAGAGAATGTGGAATATGCGTGCTGTGGTTGTGCCACTTGTGATTGGTTCCCTTGGATCGATTCCCACGTGTTTGGCCAAGCATCTCCAATCTTTGAACATCTACTATGGAACTTTGATTTCTAAACTACAGAAAAGCGTCCTATTGGGTTCCTGCCACATCCTAAGAAGATTTATAACAGAACATTCCTGAACTATGCTATAGTTTCAGAATAATTAATTTCTCATGTTGTACATGATGTGTGTTTTACAATAATAACGTAATAGCGGGTGAGTCTGAATTGCCTATAAGCTGTGTGCAGTAACTGCATTCAATCTGTGTATAAAGAGATCACAGATCAGCTACAAGCCAACTAGGCACTATAGTATGTTCAAGTTGAGTTGGATCCTGAACAATAATTAAAAGTGGATTTTTCTCAAAATGCAGAGTTAACATTTCAGCCAACCAGATGATTAGTGGTAACAGCAAAGGTGTCAACAGCAGACACGTACGATTTGGCTCCATTACAAGTTATGGAAAGGGCCTTAATGAACACTGCACTTTTATGGCTTCCCCATAAAAATGGATTGTGAAAATTTTGATTTGCTATAAATATTATGTCAGACATTTGAATGAAAAGATTTTTGAAATACTTATAGTACATCAAGCAGTATTACAAATGAGCCAAATTTCAAGATCTTGTGTTTTTGAGGATATTGCTCAGGTGGGGTCTATTCTACGGAATGGAATGATGGACTAAACTACGGAACGGAATGCTTTCTCAAATTGAAGCTTGCAGCTTACCATTGCTGTACAAGTTATCGGTGGCACTTCCAGCAGGTAATCAAACGTACCCCAAGAAAGATAAAATGAATTTAAGGATCGATTGTGGGTTCTTGTTGGTTGTCATTAGTAACGAAGTAGAGTTCTACTAATTGTGGGAATAGCTGACTCAATGTGTTCATCTTCGGATGTATCAAGTAAGGAATTTAATGCATGACTTGTTTTTACTAGTATGTGAGTTTTTTTTGCTTACTTTGACTTCAGAATGTACAGTCTGGGGCCCAGCCTTTCTAATCGGCATAAATCAGTATGTAAATCAGTATGTAACTACACAACAAAGGAAACAAGTATGGTGACAAGCTTAGTCTAAGCAGAATCTAAAGGAATTTTGTGCAGTGTGTGAGGAGCAAACATTCAGATACCTCAAGGAGGCTATATTGTGTGAACATTAATGATTCATTAACAGAGTAGTGGACTAATGCCAGATATCTCAGCCTGAGTAGTGAGTTGAATCCAGGATTGGGTCTATTTTACAGAATGGAATGCTTTCTGAATCAAAACTTGCAGCTTGGCTAGCCGCTATCATTGCTGAAATTGTATTTTATCAGTGGAACCGCTAGCCGCTATCATTGCTGTAAAAATGGAATAGGATAATAATAAAATATTAATAGCTGTCTCGTGCAGTGATTGTTCTACTGCCTGATATATCAAGCATGCAGGTCTCTTCAATTCATTTATTGCATGACCAAGGCAAGTTTTGTTACTACAATACAGTAGCTGATTGGATGTCAGTTGCTTCTGGTGATCTTGACAAGATAAATAGTTTAGAAGACCACTCAATTTCTTCAGTTTCAGAGCGTAATATCCACAGAGAAATTAACTAGAAAGTTACTGGTGACAGGAAAAGTCTAGGTGATCATGACTTTATTCAGTCTAATAAACAGAATAATATATATGGTTGATTGAGTGAGGTATCACTTGCAGAATGTTCAGACAACCAGCGATGAGATGCATGCATGCATGGATTCATTGAATTTTTGTTACAGTTGGAGACATTAAATATCCAAAAGCAAACTGACTGTATAATATTAATTCACTTCCTTTATATTTTCTCAATATTGAGCCTGTATACAAATAATTAAATTTTTCTCAGTCCTAGAATGATGGGAGGAAAAATTTATCTTTGTTTACCTATACTGTACAACTTCAAAGGAAATGAAGAATAAAATTAGTAAAACCACAACAAGGTGAATTAGATTTAAATACTAAATATGAATTAGAGCCTTTAGATAATTATTGTTCCAAAGCAAAATTGTAGATGGAAAAAACAAGGACTGGTGAGATCTTGGTTATTTAATGACAGCGGCTGGAGATTAAAAGGGTAGTAACTTCTTGTTCTTGAATATGTTGCAAAGTGGATGTACAAATCAAAATGGGATATCAATTTCATTATGAAAATTTGTATACTTAAATAATCTAGCATTACTGTATTCATTTGTCCTCCACTTAAATATGCTACAACAGTGTCGGTACATTGGCAGTCTACCTTGAAATCTCAACTCTAGAGTAGATCCAACACAGAGCAGCCCACACTGTAACAAATACATGTGATCCCACTGTAATTTCATGGACCATGCAGCTGGACTGGGAATCACTTGAAAATAGATGAACAAATTTAACTTGTTTTGTTTGAAGTGAAGCATGTGAAATGTTATACTTAAGAAATCCTAGGATTCTTAGGTGGTATGTAATTAATGTGAGTGTTCCATTTCCGGTCTGACTAGATACATTGAAATTACACACACATCTTAGTCCAAATCACATTTGCCTGGTGGCTATGGGCATGGTTTCACATGCATAGCTGGGCTTATAATTGAGATTTGGTTGATCTTGGAGTTTTGGCATTTGGCCTGATTCAAGGCTAGCAGTCAGACACATCCTTGAATTTGTGCAACAGAAAAAATCAGTTCACTATTGAATACAGTGTTAGTCCACTACACCGGCTGTTAATAACTCCACGCATACAATTCAGTGATGTTCGTAGAATATAGCCCCTTTGCAATCTGCCAAAATATTTGCTCCTCTCACACTGCACAAAATTCTTCAAGTTTTAATTCAGTTGGCTCTTTCCTGTTACCAGTGTCTTCCTGCTTGCTTTATTTGTACACTGACATATGACTTGAAAAGCCGGCTCAGACTGTTTTCTAAAGTCAAAATGAGCAAACCAGCTCACATAAAGTGCCCTTCTTGGTACATCCGTAGATGAACCAAGGATGAACATCACTGATACAGCTCATCCCACAATTAATACTTCGTTACTAATGACAACCAACAAGAACCCACAATCGATCCTTTAGTTCTTTTTATCTTATGTTTAATCACCCACTGGAGGTGCCACTGATAACTCTAAGGGCAGTTTCAGCAATGGCAAGTTGCAAGCTTCAATTTGAGAAAGCGTTCCGTTCCGTAGTTTAGTCCATCAGTCCGTTCCGTTCCGTTCCGTTCCGTAGAATAGTCCCCACCTACAGCTCAATGTATATATACATACAACATGTATATCCAAGGTCTCACTTTTTTATAGTGCAAAAAGAATTGTTGCTCGGATGTGATATTTGTCCAGACACCAGGGGCGGATCCAGGACTTGGTAAGGAGAGGGGCACAAACAGGTGAAGTTGTACATTGTTGAGGAGAGCCATGCAGATTATGTTGTTAGTTGCATTTTTGAAGCAGCAAATGATACACCTCTTAGTGTATCTCACTGCTGATTTTTACCATTTTGCCTTTGCGGATGGTTGTGAAGCAGCGTTGAAACCGGGCCGGGGAAACCGGGTCGGGTAATCAGGGTCATAGTGGTCAACCGGGATTGAATCACGTGAGAAACGAAATTGTTCATTTGACGACGTGGAAACTTATAAACGTTATATAGCCGCGTAGCTCTTTCGTGAGCCACGCCCACTTATCTCGTTACAAACATATGCTCAGCCACGCCTAGTTGTTAGTAAGTGCAGCCTGTAACACAAAACTGTGCCCGTTGCTGTCTGCAAGCTTACGTGGAACCACGCCCACTATTCGATTATTGTACGACTTGTATATACTCTAGTCTTGCAGCAAGATAAGTACTTCTGTGAGCCACACCCACTTTAATATATCGAGAAATTGTAATACTAGGTATGCACGAAGCCACACCCAATTACTGTCTGTAAACTCACAGTAGCTACGTAGAACCAGACTCACTGACTGATTTTAAATTATAAACTTACCAGATTAGTTATCACATAACTATTCGTTTACTCAACACTCAAAACGTAGTCTCGCTCGCTCGAGACTACCTGAAACATAGTTCTGATCGCACGCCTCGGCATTAATTAATCCGGGTCACATACTGGTCAAATCCAGGTCTGATCCTGATTGCTATCCGGGTCAGTGGGTCATCCGGGTCAGCAGTAGTGCATGACCCGGCTTCAACGCTGTTGTGAAGTCTTAAAAGCTGTTTAAAAGGATCTGAACATCTCAAACAACAGCAACACGATAACAATTTTAGAGGCACTTAGTAGCTACTCACGGAGTTGCTGGGTGACAATTTCGTATCTTTGGTTCGTTTTGGTTCAGGTGAATTTGTAATAAATGCTAGTAAAATGTGCATATTTTCGTGAGTTTTATAAGCTGATCTTGGCTTGACATAAAGTTTACTATTTTAAAATCAGAAGTAGCTATGTCTCCTCCACAAGGTGAGGGGTGGGGGGCATATACTCCAAATGCATGGCCCATCCTTGATCCACAATTGGACACTAGTATTTGGTAGAACTATGATCCCAGAATAATAATATTATAGGGATTGCAGACATTGTACCGTCTGCTTCTCAGACATGGTAAAATGTTGATGACTTTCAGACTAAATTACACACGTGCACATTCACACACTCATGATTGAGTTCTTTGTGCATTAAATTAAAAAATATATATTAAATGGTAGGTAGGTAGCTACCTTGATCAAACATCAGGTACCAACTTGCAATTTTTACAATATTTTGAACAGGGCACCTTTTTGTGATTATTACTGCATTTTTGTGTTTAAGTACACATAGCATATTTATGTAGATTGAATACAGTTATCTTTAGGCACCTGTCAGTATAATGATCATATAACAGTGCTTAATATTTGTGTCAGTGTTCTATACCATATGCGTATTTTGTACCGTACGCGTATTTTGTACCGTACGTGTATGGTATGTACCATACGCGTATGGTACATACTATACGCGTACGGTACGAGCGAAATTTTTTTTGTGCACACTTTGGACTTAGAAATTTTCACGCATTATTTTTTTCCGGATAGTGTTGCGCATGTTATACCGGATACTAATCTGCTCTTGTACAGACATTGCCAGGGCACGTTGCTCTAAGCTGTGTTTTCTGCCAGACTGACAGTACAAAGGGAGGGTGAAAATCACTTTAGGGGGAGACGCCTCTTTCTCCCGTTCTGCCGTTTTTTTCAGCACCAGAATGTTTTCTCACATTGTGATTGGCAACCTCAGTGCCAGTCTGGCGTTAGACAATCACAGAACTACTCACAGCCATTGTTGAAAGTGAGTATGAAGCATTTTGTGTTTTAATTTTTGTTAGTATTAACCAACACCAGTTTGATGGATGTGTCACAGTGTTATCACTGAAGTGTTAACAGTAGATGCTGGAGTATTACCAACTCTTTTTATTAATGTCAACTCTTGGTGTTATGAACACCATGGTAGTTAACTGAACAAGCCCTTTAGTGTCGATTTTGTTTCTGAGCAGATAGCAATTGCCAAGATGCATTTTTGATTGTTTATTACTGAACAATGTGGATGTTCCTTTCCCTATGGATGGCAGTGCTGACTTCTGTATATTTACATAATTTTTTATCACTGATTCATGATGTGGTCATGATTATGTGTGATGATCTGTGATCACGTGTATTGAGTACGATATTCTTAATTTATTTTCTAGATGAGATTCTGAGCGAGTGATTATAACCAAAGAACCCCAATCTGTGGAACATTTTCATGGTGTTTGCATACAGCCGAGATGAGTTTGATGATTTAATACTTCCACAATAGGAACAAAGATGGGAAATTCAATATGGGTATACCTGTATGGGCGAATTTCTTTTCAACTTAGAGAAAAATTTATTCATTGTTTTTTCCAGATAATGCTGCACATGTTGTATGGGATACTAACTTGCTACAGACATGCACATTGGTCACAATGTCGTGTTCCATGCCAGGCTGACAGCACAAAAGGAGGGAGAGGATGACTTTAAGGGGAGACCAATTAAGAGGCCTAATTGAGAGCCCTCTTTTCTCATGCCATTTTTTAGCAGCAGAACGTTTTCACACATTGTGATTCACAGCCTCCACTGATTTGTCAGTACAGAGCTCCTCACAGTCATTGCTGAAACTGAGTGTGTGAGTATGATGGAGCTTGTGTTTGTTAAGCAACTGAAACAGCCAACTACCAGTTTGACAGTGCGTGTTAAAACATGAGTGAGTATGAATAGACTGAAAAGGCAGTAATGCATTTGGTTATGCGTGTCATGTTATTGTTCAGTCAGACAGCTATCGAGATGTATGGTGTGTATGTGTAGTTGAGGGTACATCTAAAGAGTATTAAGGGATTTGTTGACAGTGAAGCTGTTGTTTCTAAGTGTTGGCTTCCTCTCTTTGTTACGATCTATGTCCTTGTACAGTATAAACTGATACATGTGTGGTTAATCTATTGTAGCAAGTTCTTACTGGCTGATGTGTAACCAGATCATGACCTAGTGCACTTTTATACAGTAGAACTACCATATAATGGACACTTTGAGACCAACTAAATGAAATAGTACTGACAAAAAAAAGGAAAAATTGTGTTTGAGCAGAATTCCTTATATTATTATATAGGGAAATCCATTCAACAATGTCTGCAAGAATAAAATTTAGGGTTGTAAGTGGGTTAGTACTGCTGAACCGATTGACCCCAGTTCGATCACAATAAAGACAAGTGTCAAGCACTGGGTTTAGTAAAAGAAATAGTAATCGGCATAGATTTGGCATATCCATTATCCTAAAGTTCCACTAAGTTAATCCTACATTTATTATACAGCTCATTACACTATAGGAAGGATCATCTGCAAGGAGACAAGTAGCTGTACCAGAGTATTTTAACACTCATAATCAATTAATTAGGTATGACAGCTGCAGCAACCTACAATTCCCATATGTGGGTATGGCCCCGTTGCTTGAAGTCAGACTAGTTGCCTACAAGTAACAACCTTCAATCCTAATATTATATGGGCATAATACCAAAGATGCATGCCAATAGACAGTAGCATACAGTCCCGATAAGTGGGTGCTGCTCCACATATCCCTAAAGACACATTCTTGAATATAAGTTTCTTGAGTACATACAACTGCATTTCCATCAATACTTCGTTAATTTATCTTACATCTCAACTGGAAAGCGTATAAGACCCATTTGATCCAGACAAAATATGACCCAAATGATGAAGATAATCTGGATGACCCAACCCAATTATAACGTTGATGCAAGTAATAAAAAATAGGTAAACTTCAAGTTCACAGCCTAATGAAAAGTAGGTGTGCTTTAAAATGTTTATCTTAAAGCTATAAAATGAGGTATTGATTCCACTGCAACTTGATGACAAGTGCTCAGTTGTGATGTATCCAAGAACTGATATCAATGGTGTATGGCATAACTTCGTTACCAGTTGTTTTAATCAAGTCTGACGATACGCTATCACAACATTGGCCAAACATATACTTAATAGATGTGAATCTGTAACTTCTTTATAGCCATTAGCTAGGCATACTTAAATCAGTGAAGGACAAGTACATTTTAAAGTACAAGTAGCAATTAAAATACTTGTACATGTACAAGTGCATTTAAAATGTCAACTGCTTACTTATTACAACTAACTTGATCTACTACACTAACACTACTGCAGCCCTTTGGTGGGTGTGTATATATTCAGTTCCTGTGCTAGCAAAAGTGTATACACAACATGATTAACAACTCATGTACTACTTGATAAATGCAAGTGCACTGATAATCAGATGAGATGTACGGGGTATGGAATACTCTGTATCGGCCTTCTTTAGGGTTAGATTGAAACCATATAATATGGTCTTGTGATAAACGAGTATTTAGATACACACACACATACAGTACTGCAGACATAGGTTTGCAGAAACATGGGTGGAACAGCCAACGTAGTGAGCATACATACTCTATGCAATACATCAAAAATACAACTGTGGTAGAATAAGGGACACTGGCTGCACTTGAGTTTACTTTCTCAGTTTAACAAGGATAGGCCATAGCCCTCATCAATTAGTTTTGCAAGGGTGCTTCCAACTTTAAATATGTCTTCCTGTAGCCTCCACCCTCAAATGCATGTTCACAGTCCAGCAATGCCAGATTGTTGAATTTCCTATTTTTATTCCTGTATTACATCATCAAACTCATTTCGGCTGTATTCAAGCACTGTGAGAAATGGGCTTGTTCCACACCTCATTCATACCGGAGTTCTTTGGTTACAATCACTCGCTCAGAATCTCAATGTGAATCCATCTAGCAATAACGAATATCGTACTCAATACACACGTGATCACAGGTCATCGCACATAATCATGACCACATCATCACATGACACAGTGATTAAAACATTATGTAAAATATACACAGAGTCAGCACTGCCATCTTTGTAGGGCAAGAAACATCTGAGTTGGAAACGTTACTTCCTATTGTGATGGCTATACAATTGTTATAAATAAATAGCTGCCTGTCACAACTTGCACATACCATGTCTTCGTATTGGAAATAAAAGGATTCACATTGTTCTGTAATAGGATGGCACCATGACACAATCAAAAATGCTTCTTGGCAATTGCTGTCTGCTCAGAACCAAAACTGACACTAAAGGGCTTGTTCAGTTAACTACAGTATTCATAACACCAAGAGTTGGTAATGCACCTATCAATGTTAAGCCCCACTACCCCCCTCCCGGGATTACTAGGGGATTTTGGCCTGATTTGATCTGAAATTCTGCCCCACTAGTGGGGTATTTGATCGTTCGAAATTTTTGGCATTTGTTAAACCGCAAGCTACATAAGAATTAAACTGTTTCTTAAAGTGTATTGCAGTCATACTACGTGGGGATTTGACCACTAGTCGTGCCCCCATGGGTGGAGTATTTGATTTTTCAAAAAATCAAATCCCTACCCATTTCCCCATTATTCCCGGGAGGGGGGAGGTGGGGGATAATATTGATAGGTGCATAATACTACAGCCTCTACTGTTAACACTTCAGTGCACTGTGACACATCCATCAAACTGGTGTTGGTTACTAAAAAGAATTAAAACACAAAATGCTTCATACTCACTTTCAACAATGGCTGTGAGTAGTTCTGTGATGTGATCTAATGCCAGACTGGCACTGAGGTTGCCAATCACGATGTGAGAAAACATTCTGGTGCTGAAATAACGGGAGAAAGAGGCGTCTCCTCCTAAAGTGATTTTCGCCCTCCCTTTGTACTGTCAGCCTGGCAGGAAACACAGCTTAGAGCAACGTGAGTACCAGAGCAGGTTAGTATCCGGTATAACATGCGCAACATTATCCGGAAAAAAAAATGCGTGAAAATTTCTAAGTCCAAAGTGTGCCCCAAAAAAAAATTCGCACGGTGCGATTTTCCGTACCATACGCGTACGGTATAGACATACGCGTATAGTACGTACCATATGCGTATTATGCCTTTTCTCGGTGTCTTTTAGCCTATAGCTACAATGGGTCTACCTTTACAAGCATTTCTAGCTGAGTAAACTTAGAACACAACATAATAGCTAATCTGCTTAGCTGTAACTATAAATTTATTCATCAGCACATTGCACACATGCATTTTATCCTTACCTTGCCCACTTGCATTTCCCACTATAGTCCTACTGTAGCCACTGTTCTCATTACACTGCTTGGTCTAAATCATTTACATTTTATGTTAATCAATTGATATCGATCATGCATATCATATATTAGCAGTTACAATAAAAACAGCCTCCACATGCCATTTCAAAGCATAATTTTTTTTGTTTTCAAATTTTTCCTCAAGGGAGCATGCCCCTAGACTCCCTAGCTTGACATGCTTAGCACATGCAGTTGAACATCACATCAAAGAGATAATAATATTATGTGATTTAGAACATCACATCAGATCAATGCTGAAAAAGTTGTGTGCATGACTATGACCTCTGTTGCAGTCCACGATGGCCTGATCACTCAAAATATCTCCAGAGTAGTCTAATTCAGTTTTTGTGGTGAGTGCAATTACACTAGTCTAATACTTGAAGTATTAACTAAGCTGAAGCATTACTTATGACATGTAGAAAATGCTCAGAGTCTTCTGAAACAATTTCTTCCATCCAACCAGAGAGTCAACCTGCAATCGCTATCCCACCCATGCTTGAAAGTGTGTGTGAATCAGTTTAGTCAGAAGCTGACCCACTGAATTATTTCAATGTATAAACTTTGCCTTGGTAAATTTTTTGTTCTGGCTACACCACTGAATGCTATAAGCTACAGCCAGATTTATGTTAATCTGTAAACTGGAACATTACTTTCTCTACAGTTAAATCCCTTTGCTATACCTCCCTCAATGTTATTGTATCAGCATTCTCCAGATCTTCCTCTGTTTGAGCAATCATTGCATTGTACTTCTCGAGCTCATCTGATTGAAATTGTCTGCTCAACACTCCTTTAGTGTCACCAGGCCGGCATAAATATTCATTTTTAAGTATAAGTGTACTAACAAATTAAAACTAAACAATAAATTATCTAGCAACAATAGAATAAAATATTTAATGAATTAATATATACCAGATTATACCTAAAAAAATTGGCTCGATTTGGATGCAAATTAATATGGTTGCTATATGTTTTAACTAATCAGAATGCAGTATTTTTAATGTGTATTTATATGGAATTATGGATAATTATATCAAAATCTATAATATTATTATGTTTATGCTTAGCTACAATGCTACCTCTACTGGCTTAGTGCTTATATCACTTAACACCATGCCGCAATGATATTAATTGAAAAAAATAATTTTGAATATCAATATGCTGGAACAGTTCTACAGCCCTACAGAAATCAATGTCTTTTGTCCTAAATAATACTTTAGAAGATCACATTTCAAGTTTTCTGAGTAAGGCAAGGAGCATTATACTGTTTTGGTTTTACATTGAAATGATAATTGGGCACCATAAACACAAGCACATTATTTTTGCAAAGTTTGTACAAGTATAGAGAAGCCCCTATAGTAGAGTTTTTGGGTAATATCGCTCTATAACTTTGTTGTACTAATCTTTGACTATCTTCAGGTGTATTTGTAAAGACACGTGTGTGGGTATTGTTCTAATTGTAGGGAACATAGGCTCTTGGGCAAACCGTGTGTATAGGCAGCATTGATGACCACTGTATGTAATATTATTAATCAATAACCGAAGCACACAATAACAATCAACTCTTACACAATATTTATATTACAGGCATGCATAAATTACATTATATTACATCATGTTGCATCATTACATTACATCATTAACTCTATTACAGGTATGAAAGAGGAGTAGTATTGTGTAATAATGGCCTGACTTTTGAATTTTCATTGTATCAATTAAACAATGGATCATGAATCCAATAGGAAGCAATATATGTGTAGCAAATTCAGCCACAATGTACTGTGTGGAAGAAGAAACAAAAATTAAAATTTACCATTCGTTTTCAGTGTATGCAGTTGCTATGCAACAGCTACTGTAGATAATTTTAACTCAACTATTCTAAAGAATATGCATAATACCAGCTTGTGCATGTAATTTAAAAGCAATAGCATTTTTCACTGCGGAGAAATGCGAGGAGAAATGAAGTCATTTATTATAAAAATGCAAGATGGAAATCCATTGGTGGTGGCACTATTGTATTGATACTTTGATGAAATGAAATGCATTTGTTAAGCAGACAACAAGATACTTTTGTTATACATTACACCAATGACTATAGAAATCAAGACTTATTATATTTAGCCCCTTTCCTTTGATTTATAATTTTATGACTTACTGTACATAGGTGATATCATTTTTTTCATGAGGTTTACAAGTTTCATGAAGTCTACCAGATCAGCAGGACTTAATACAATTCAAGATTGGATCTGCCAACAGTGTGATGAATTATTGTTTTTACCAGCGTTGAAACCGGGTCACTACTGCTGACCCGGATGACCCACTGACCCGGATGTGACCCGGATTGATTAAAGCTGAGGCGTGCGATAAGAGGTATGTTTCGGGTAGTCTCGAGCGAGCGAGACGTACGAGATTATACGATTTGAGCGTTCGATTCATGTTGAGTAAACGAGTAGTTATACGGTAAGTTTATAATTTAAAATCGATCACTGGGTTTTGCATGGTTCCACGTAGCTACTGTGAGTTTTAAACAGACAGCAATTGGTTGTGGCTTCGTGCATATCTAGTATTACAATTTCAAGATATATTGAAGTGGGTGTGGCTCACAAAAGTACTTATCCTGCTGCAAGACTAGACTATATACAAATCATACAATAATTGATAAATGGGCGTGGCTCCACATAAGCTTACTGACAGCAACGGACGCAGTTTCGTGCTACAGATTGCACTTACTAATAGATGGGCGTGGCTGATCGTATGCTTGTGGCTCGATAAGTGGGCGTGGCTCATGAAAGAGCTACACGACTAGCGTTTTATAAGTTTCCACCGCGTAAAACGAACAATTTCGTTTCTCACGTGATCCAATCCGGGTCAGACTCGGATGATTCGGAGAAAATTTGACCCGACCCGGTTTCAACGCTGATTTCCACATCGTAAAATTAATTTGTGTTACACGTATTCCAATCCAGGTTAGACCAGGATATTCAATAAAGCTGATTTTATACATCACTTAGTTTCAACCCTGATTGTAGTTGTGTGAGGCAAGTAAGAACTTCAAATTGTATTTAATTAGACTTTTTTATTTTGTCACAGGTACAGAGCCATTACAAAGACATGGACTACAAGTACAATGAACTTTTCTGCATTTGATAAATTAAAACTGACAATTGAGAAACAAGTTAATGTACAATGGCAGTAAATTAAAATTTAGATAATTTAATAGTACAGTAATATTCTCTGTTCTACAGCTGCTTGTTTAGTATTAATTATATTATTCTTTTCCTGACAGCCTCATAATACACTACCGAAGACTCAACCGCGTCATCCTTCAGTCTGTTTCTGTCCTTACGTGCAATTCTTCCAGCGCCACTAAAATGTCTTTCCGATTCTGCACTAGCTGCTGGTATAACTAAAAGTTGCCTAGCTAGACAACTTAAAACAGGAAAACTATACCTTTGCTCACCCCACCACAACAACGGATCAAATATGCTCCGAACAGCATGAGCCTGTGTCAAATTTACACCAGTAATTGAGCCATAGCGACGAAGCTCTTCATTTACTTCTGCTGTAAAGTTGCTGGACTTTTTCCTTGGCTCATCACCAGCAGCATTTCTAAATTCAGCCAATGGGTCATGCTTTAATCTCTTATTAGCTACTGCTTCTATTTCCTCCTCAAGTGTGTCCGCATTACTATCTTCAGGCTCTTTTGGTGGGTAGACATTCGCTTTTGCAACGGCCATGGCATTCTCTTTAATAATACCAGCTGCCTGTTCTGATAAACTGGGTCGCTCCTCTGCATCCCTCACAAACGAAAATCCTTTAAGAGAGGGGTCTAGATAGGAGGTAGCAACATGTAAAGCAGTTATATCCTCCCAAAACTTAGTATCTAATGCTGATACTAAGTTTCTCTTCAAAATACGTCCTGCTGCAGTGTCTGAAGCAGATAAATTGCACCAAAAATTCCGCAGTTTATAAAATGAAGGCAAAACAAACTGGAGGGTGGATACAAAAGAATATTCCAGAATGTCAAAAATATCTTCAGCCTTTTCTAAAATTTGTAGCACTTCTTCAAGTAGCAATTTTTCTATTGCAGCTACCAGGTCTTCACGTCTTTTATCCCTTAACAGTGGCTTTAATGTCTCATAGCTTTTGGATATAGAGCGGAACTTATTAATCAAACCACGCCAAGGTCTTGTTTTACCACCAGCCTTCAGTGTAGCTGGTAAGTTATACTGGATTCCACCAGATTTTTTTACAAATTTTACCAGACTATTTGCACAATCATCAAGCTCTTTTAGCTCTTGACTCTCTGCACATGATGCATCCCATGCAGTGTTTATCGATGTTGACAAACGGTGACAAGCACAATTAACATGGCACTTAGACTTTGTGGCAGCTACCATATTTGACCCTTTGTCTGTTGTGCATGGGGTATTTTCTGGATCAAGGCCTGCGTCATCCAAAACATGATCCAGTGCAACTTGAATGTGGTCTGCAGTCTTACTCTCAGAAAAAAATTTGCATGCATACATTGCATGCTTGAGGGACCATATTCTGTTGTCAGGACCTGATTCTTCCACCCAAAAAAAGGTAACACCGAGGTAGGAGCGTGACACAACATTATCGGACCACAAATCTGTCACAACAGAAACCGCACCTTGCTCAGCAGACTTTTGTAAACTACTCTTAATGGTGTCCTGTATTTGGGGTAGCTTGTTAACAATATCTTTACGCACTGTGAGCCGTCCAACTATAAACTCAGAAGCCGGTACACAGCCATGAGATGCACCCAACTCTATAAAAGATTGAGCAAAATCCTTTAATGCTTCTTGTTCTACAAATCTGTAAGGCAAGTGTGCAGCAGCAACAAGAGTAGCAGTCTTCTCACGAATTGCCTTCCTTGTTCCCTCCCCAACTTTCTTTCCTGAGCGTATGACAAAGCTATCCAATGTTTTAAAACAAGGCTTATTAGTTGCTTTGCTACTTGTGCTGGTGCTGCTACTGCCTTTGGAACTGATGACAGCACTACTAAAGCTACTGCTTAGGCTAGTGCTGTTACTAGTACTATCACTCTCGCTGGTAGTGGTAGTACTATCACTTCTGCGTGGAGCACTAGCACGAGCAGGCAAGCATCGCTTCATATGATCTAACATATTTTTCGTACCCAAAGACCTTTCCTCTCCACTCACCTTTGTTTTATAAAGGATACACACCTTACACACACAGCAACACGCGACTCCAAACACCTCGTCATTATTTGAAGGATTTAACACTGCTCTAAACTGCTCCCATGCTCTACTTCCTTTCGAGTTCTTCTTCTTCTTCAGAATGTAGTCACCATCAATCACCCGTCTAGAAACAACTTGAGGAGATAAGTCTTCATTGTCACCATCAAGCACAATTAAATCGTCACTTTCCATGTTGATGCAAAGCACGAGGCGGAACGTTATATTAGGAACGTTAAATTAACGCACACGTGATCAAGCGCAAAATCCGACCGGATAATTTTATATCCGGGTCCGACCGGGTTTACCGGACTAAACATGATTTGGATGACCCGACCCGGTTTCAACGCTGACTCGTACAATAATCGATTAGTGGGCGTGGCTCAACGTAAGCTTGTAGACAGCAACGGACATGGTTTTTTGTGCTACAGACTGCACTCACTAATAAATGGGCGTGGCTGAGCGTATGTTGCAACACGATAAGTGGGCGTGGCTCACAAAAGAGCTGCTCGAGTAGCGTTAATAAGTTTCTACATCGTCAAACTAACAATATCGTTTCTCACGTGATCCAATCCGGGTCAGACCTGGATAATCTGTAAACCGGGTCTGACCCGGAGAAAATGTGACCCGGATGACCCGATCCGGTTTCAACTCTGGTTTTTACCATATAGCTATACCGAGACTGTGGAACAGTACACCAATAATTGATCTATCACATCAAATAAATCTATATTGAAAAATTATTATTTGGAATGTTCTGTTAATAAATTTGCCAGCAATAGATTTTGTACTTTGTAGTCCCTGCTGCAAATTAATGCTCCATGATTCCTGTTTTATGAACTATTTCATTATTTAACTATATATATAGGATTCTTCCTTCGAGGTCCATGCAGCTACCAGTGTTAGACACTGGTGACACCAGTAGACCTGCAAGTCTGAAAGTATTATTCAATATTGCAATTATGTTGTTGTAGCTAAACTTTGTGCACAATTCTGTAGCTATATAGCTATATACCATTTATCTTTGCATAATGTTTACAAATACATGATCAAGTGTTACATGATCAAGTCACTTGATCATGTGACTGTAGTAGAATTCTGCAAATGGTCTCAAGCAAATGTCTGGTCCAATTCATTCATTCAGCAGTATCAGTGCTTATTCTATGATTTGGCAGAAGTAGCAACCACAAAAATCATTAAAAGTTATAATATATGTTATCGTATGTAAAACATGCTTGTATTGTACTGAGTCTGGACTTGTGCTTGTGCATGTGCATCCATCAAGTTAGTAATTATTACACAAATGTAATGTCTGTCCAGCAGTGTTTTAAAGAAGGAGAATTTATAAGTAAATCTTGCCGGCTAGGACTCCTGCACTGTCCATCCGTGGGTATCAGTGCATGCTACCCCTGAGTCTAGACTCTTGCAGTTATGTTGTATAATGTCCTAACAAAATAAGATGTCAGTTTCATCACTTATATCATGCCATCAATATTCTTTTATTTTAAATTGCATAATGCAGTAAAGCAAATCAATTAAGTTATATCTTAATTGCAGTAAAGCAAATACATCTCATCTCTAGAGAATAGAATAATCAGATCAAAATATGACTGCTCTATTAGAGTATCTCGATCTTCACTGAACAGAAACCGCTAAGCGAGATTATACTGAGCCCCTTCCCCTCCCTGAAAGGAAATGAAAGTAGAGTGCCATCCAGCATAGTCAATAGGTATGGCAGTGCAAAAACTTCTGCTTGATATTATACGCATATAGCTACCAGGTTAGCTATACTCATATGGTACGAATTGCTGTACCATACGCGTATGGTTGTACCGTACGCGTATACGCATATGGTATGTAGCTACCATACGCGTATGGTACAAAATACGCATTTATTTATTTATTTATTTATTTATTGATTAGCAAACACCCAACAGGGTTTTTACGCTAATGTACAAGGTACGTACGCATAAGTGCCTAGTTTAAGTTACAATAACATAAGTGCCTATAATTTAGGTTACAATAATGATTAGTACTAAGTTACAATAAGTGCTAAGTTACAATAGGTGCTAGGTTACAACTAGTGCTAAATTACAGTAAGTGGTAAGTTACAATAAGTGCTAGAATTACAATGAATACTAAATTACAGTGAGGGCTAAGTTACAATAAATACAATAAGTGCTAAGTTACAGTTACAAAGTAGGAGTAGTTGATTGTTTAAATGTTTCAAGATCAATGGTAGATAGATTAGGGATACATAAATCGTTCCAATGGGGAATAGTTCTGGGTAGGAATGACGCATATGGTATAGAACATCAGAATTGCTTTATTTTTTCCCAATAACATTCTAAAATGTAATCAGGTCACTTCCCAGTTGATTTTTATAGTGATAAGCAATAATTATTTGTATATAATAACTATCACTTGTTTAACTTAATAGATCAGCTTTATGTACGTATAATGAAAAGTTAATAACCCAGTCAGCGGCGGAGGAAGTAGTTGATATGAGGGGGGGGCTGGGCTGGGCTGACCCAGACTTATTTCTATAGTTTGGTAAGGTGAGACCAAAAAAAAAAAAAAAAAAAAAAGGGTCGTAACCAACTGACAAGAGCTTTCCACCTCACCAGCTACCATTTCTAGCTGATAAACTACATAAAAATCCTTCCATAGCTCGCTACACACTGACTACTTTATTAGAGTGACTGCTCTATTAGAGTATCTCGATCTTTATCATGGTTTTCAGCCCCACTCCAAGAAAGATAATTTCGGTGTGATATCATTCTGAGGGGGGGCTAAGCCCCCCCTCAGCAGACCGAGGGGGGGCTTTAGCTCCCTAGCCCCCCCCCCCCCCTTTCCGCCGCCTATGAACCCAGTATTGTTGGTGCATGGTGTCATAATTTACATCAAAATAAAAATGTGACTGAATTTGACAAAACCCAGCTTTGACGCATAAAGCTTCGTCTCGAGCTTCGTTAGCTAGTATATTGCGACTTTAAATTTTATTTATTAAGGCTTTACACAGCACAAGTGCTGAAAGTCTGTCACCTGGTCCTATAGCCTCTTGAAAGTTGTTATTGAAAGTGTGTTTGAAAAGGTGAAGAAAGGAGAAAGTAATCATTGTGTAGTAACTTCCCAGTGCCTACAGCTGTGCAGACAAAATTTGCACCAATACAGATATATAATTCCTCCAACTAGAACACTTGCTTACCAACAGAGTTACTTTCCAGGAACTATCAAGCAATGGAATAACCTCCCTAATCACATCATCGATACAGAGTCACTAGAACAGTTTAATAATTGTATTTTTGGACTAGATTTGTTGTAATTAACTCCCTTTTTGTTTTGAGGGTCCCCCCCCCTCCTGGATGTAACCAGCACTGAGTGCTGTCTTTCCAGTATCTAATCATAATCATAATCATAAAAAACCAATTATTCATCTATTTACTAGCTATCACTGCGTGGGTGTATAAGTTTCTGATACCCAAATTATGCCCTGTTTTGGGAAGTTTTTTTCGAGCAGGTAATAATATCACAGGTGGTAGTAATAGGGGCGGTGGATGGGCATAATATATAGGAGTATAAGGGGGGCATCTCCAAACTGATTTTGGTACGCTTAACGTCATAATTACGTTAAGGGGGGAGGGGGTTCAACCCATGACGTTATCAATTTTTATTAAAGCAGTTATAGTGTAAACAGCTATAGAACATGCAGAGGAAGTGACGTGATTAAACAGCTATACTGTTTGTAGACTATGTTTTCAGGTAAAGAATATAACGTTTTGTGCTTCTATTGCCAATGCATTGTTTTCATAGTGTGACGTTAAGGAGGGGGGGGGGGGGGGGGACTGAAGTAAGCGTCATTATGACGTTAAGTGTACCAAAATCAGTTTGGAGATACCCCCTAAAATAGAGCAAGAAGACGAATGGAATCCAGAGGCCATGTTTGGGCCCTCCATGGCCCTCAAATCACTCCAAATTGATTGAGAACACTGTTGGCGAGCTCTCTGTGAAGTCCCAGCTCACTACACACCATTACAACAAAGCCATGGCCATTTAATGGCGCCAATCTTCCACTCGGAGTTTTGACAGGATCAGAAGAAAGCTGCTGCAGAAACCAGACCTGCCAGTCCTGAAGGAAATAGCTACACAGTGGAATATGATAGTGTATTAGACCAGCAATCCATTTCTGGTAAAAACGTAAGTTTGATTTTGTGTGTGTGGAATGAAATCTGGTCGCAATTGGTTTCAGTTATAGATAAGTATACATTGAAATATTTTTATTAGTTTATTGGAATGTATATACTTATCTTAAATGCTTAACTGCTCTATTGGAATCAGTAGTAGTCCTTAGTTGATCCGGATAAATTTTTTTGTTACTAGCTATAACATAAGATACGGCAAAAGCTTATCACACATTCATGGTATGAGCAAACAATTATATTATTTAGTACACTGTGAAAAAGGTGGGATATAAGATGGTATTTCCAGTGGCTTATTGAATACAAATAAGCCTTAATATATACCCTGTATTATACTCATGTTATACTTTAGTATAATGCATACTATACTATTACATGTATGGTTTCAGTTTAATTACCACAATACTTGGAATAGCTTATATCTGATATAATGCCCACACTATACTATCACATATAAGGTTTCAGTATGTTTAACATATTTACTAAAGCCTTATAGGGATTGTTAGTATAATACAGGTTATATCAAGCTTTTTTGTATTCAATAAGCCACTGGAAATACCATCTTATATCCCTCTTTTTTCACAGTGGTAGCTATATATGTATACGTCTTCAGTGCAACATAAGCATCTAGTTAGCTATATTATATTTCTATATTTTATTCTTCTCATATTGCACTGTATACCTCCTATCACTTATAGTCAATGGCGTAGCTAGCTCTGAAGGATTGGTTGGGCACAGCTAGATTTTAGGTGAAGACCAAAAAAAAAAAAAAAAAAAAAAAAAAAAAAAGGTCGACACCTTATTGCTAGGGGCATCTGGGGGCATGCCCCCAAGGAAATTGTTTTTTAAGTTAAACCCTCTAAAGTTGAATTCTAGAGCAATTTAAGCAGTTGATCATTTATTATCATGCTAATAATGCTTGACTCTTGTATTAGGGTGACTGCTCTATTATAGTATTTCGATCGGGCTTGGATAGTTTTTGCAAATTGAGTTGGTAGGGCACTAAAGCTGATTGGTTGGGCCTGTGCCCTACCAGTCCCCACCTTAGCTATGCCTCTGCTTACAGTACGTGCTACTATTACTTATAGCACCCTATCTCTTGTAGACCTCACTGACACAATGCATGATAACTTATTTCTCAACACTGGCACTGATTTATGTCCATTGTTACCAGCAGTATTAATGATTAACAAGTATAGTTGCACATTTATATGTTTACAGTTGTGAGATAATGGCAACATAGGTCATATGAAGTCTCCGGGACTCTCAAGACAATTGTTCCACTCAAAGTGAAAGAAATACACCTAGATAACATCTAGATAACTGTCCAAGGATGTCATGTCTCTACCCTCATGTTCCAGTTGACCAGTGGAATTTCAAGGTACCAACAGAGTATCCCAGTTATACTGGCACACATCACTATGAATATGCTTGTAAAAGAAGCTTTAGCAAATCAGTGGCATGAATGTTGTTTATTTATTAAGGCAGGGGCGGATCCAGGGGGGGCTTTGGGGGCTGAAGCCCCCCTTCATATTTAGGCTTTACTTGATCAATATGCTGAGTATTATAATGAAATTTTGTTTTAGCATAATTATATGATCACAATACTCATAAAACCACCTTATAAACATCTTTCCAAGGTATTATCAGTGGATTTATGCTAAAGTTTATACAACAAGGACCCGGATCAGCATTGGAGGTGTACAAGATCGAGATACTCTAATAGAGTAGTCAACTAACTACTCTAATAGAACATTCACTGGAAACATGTACTTGGTTCTGTTATGGAATTTTTCCAAATCTGCCTGCACCTATACATACAATGAAGTGAACTGGTCTGTTTAAAGGGCTTCATTCATCTACTTATGTTGTTAATATGTATGGCAATACTTAATTCAGGTACGCAATTTCCATTGAAAATGCTCTCAGATTCAATCTTGTATTGTTCAAATTTCAAAATTTTCCACTTTCAACATTATTATTATTCTAACATGCACCTATTCAGTGTTGTGCAATTGTGAGAGGGGTTCATCATGTACTTGGTTGTCTATACCTACCCAAACTTTTCCATTAGCAAAATGCTTCAGAGAGCTATACATTTGCAGTATATAAAATATCTACAGGCAGAAATGTTATGAAATTTATGTGGAAATGCCTCCAAATTGCAGTATTTTAGCATTTATTTTTCAAACATTTCCTGAGGGGCATGCTCCCAGACTCCCTAGTTCCAGCATGCTTTGCATGCTGGGAAGTGTGCTTTGCACACCCAAGAGATTGGTACCTTGAGTTAGTCCCCCCTTTTATAAATCCTAGATCCGTCCCTGTAAGGCTTTACAGCACAAGTGCTGAATGTCTGTAGGACACCTGGTCCTACAGCCTGTTGAAAGTTGTGACAGAAAGTGTGTTTGAAAAGGTTTAAATGTGCATTGTAGTGTATTTGTGTGGCTATCCATTCGTGGGGAATAGTTAGCAGTAAGATAAATAGTTTGATCAAACCACATGTTATAGCTATCACAGTGTATGATAGTTCTTGATGGTTATGTGTCAGTATTGCTTCATCTTTTGTAACAAATGACCTCCAAGTTTATGTGTATATATTTTTTTCGAATGAGTTGATATGTACTTGCTGGTAAAGGTCCCACACAACAAATGAGTGTTCTAAAATGGGACGAACAGTTGTAAAATATGCAGATTCTTGACATTTTAAGATCAGTTTGACAAGTTGCGATTTTAGTGTCCTGTAAGCTTTGTTACAATGCTATTTATATGAGAAGCCCATGACATACTGTTGTGTAAGATGATCCCTAGGTACGTGTGTTCAGTTTTTGTGCCTAATACATGCCCATTATGTGAATAGTTAAAAGGGATGATAAATGATGACTTGCTGCATTTCATGACCACACATTTAGTAATGTTGAAAGACATTTTCCAGGTTTCAGCCAATCGAGATAAACAGTCTAGATCTGATTGTATTTGTTGTGCATCAGTTTCTGTGTGAATTACCCTGTATAGTAAACAGTCATCAGTAAAGAGATGTGATGGAGATGATACTTGTTCTGAAATGTCGTTAATATAAATAAGAAACATCAATGGTCTAGTAGGCAGAGAGCACTCACCATCCATTATACATGTTGTGTTCTCTAAGTCAGCCATGTTTCTATCCATTGATATGTACAGTTATTAATTCCATATGGTGAAAGTTTTTGCGTGAGTCTTTTATGAGGCACTCTATCAAAAGCCTTAAAATCTAATAATACTAAATCAACCTGGAGATGATTGTCTAGAGCATAATATGGGATATCCTCGTGCTCAATCAGTGAAACAAGTGACATTTGGCATGAGTGGCCAGATCTAACTCTATGCTGGTTATCATTTATAATATTGTTACTACTGAGATGTTCCATAATAGAGTGAAATATATGCTTGAGTGTTTTACAACAAATACCTGTTAATGATATAGGCTTGTAGTTGGAGGGGTCATTATGTACTCCTTTTTTAAATACAGGAGTTTTATTCATGATCAACCAATCCATAGGGAGATTACCACTGTTCAAAGATTGTTTAAAGATAACTTCAAGTATTGGAGCTATTTCATGAGCACAATATTTGATTAGTAATTTGTGATTTAAAGGAATTGATTAAATAAACTGGGGATATTTAGAAAGTAGATGAGTTGCTCTACAAGTTAAAGATATAAGACAGTTGATTGAATGTAAGTGTGATTTGTAAACTGTGGGTGTCTGTGAATTGACCTTTTTTCCAGATTATACGTATTAATCAGATGTGACTTTGCAGGTCTGCTGCCACCAGACAAAGAAGCCAAGAAAGCTTAAACTTGATGTGCAAAGTCCTACAGCCTTGAACTATCTAAAGACATACAAGTTGTTTGAAAATTCCTGCTGTAGCTTGAGTAATCGCGTCAAGCCCATCTGATATTAGGTGGGTGACTCCAAGTGACTGACTGACTGACTGACTGACTGACTGACTGACTGACTGACTGACTGACTGATTCCTTCAGACAAGCATAGCTAACTCAATAACAGCTAAGACTACAGCCTTGGTATTTTCACTGTTTGATATCACTTCAGCCCAAGAGGTGCCTTTTGGCATACTGTAGTATGTACAATGCATTCTTCATGGACTTGCCAGTGTCCTCCTTTGTGTCCCATTAGCTGTATTCTAATCTAAAGTACTAAAACACTAGTTAAACAACCCCAAACCTTCTGAAGAAGTGCATCATTGTCACATTATGCTATCAAAATCCTCTACATGATCTTGACAAAACATACACAAATGATCATTAAGAAAGCCTTGTGGATATACGAAAGTGTGTAGAATTCGTATGCAGTGAAAGTACAGCTGTCAGTAGGAGTTTAACTCTATTTGCATTGGATGCATTTATTGTTAGCACATCTTTGGGATCTGGATTAGTGAATGTTTTACTGAACATGTGGTATATCAATCAGTATTTTTTTATTGCCTAGCTGTAGCTTTTGATGCGCTTGTACTGACTCGCCAATTCTTCAGTCTCTATAACCATAAATGCAGACAGAAAACTCACCAGACACAAAAAAACACAAACACCTGACACAAATGGATTGTGTCAATTGAATTATGTCTCACCTGGAAGCTCTCCAGACACAATTAAGATTATCATCTTGGTCAAAATATCATATATATGCAATATAAATAAATACCAGTTGTACAAACTGCAAACAACGTTAAGTGACTTTGGACAGTTTTTAACTTGGAAGTTAACCACTATCAATAATATGTCAAATATGCTTGACTGAACCGTTAACAAAATAACTATGATACCCAGACACTCATACACACACAGACACAGCACACTATATTTTCCCAAGGAAACGTTGCACCTACAACTGTAGTCATACAAAATATTGAAATTATGAATGTCATGCACATTCTCACATAAAAATGGTGCATAAAATGACAAAGTTAAATGTTAATTGCATATGCATGTAGCTACAGTACTTAATAATAAATATTTACAATTGACAGGTTTAAAATAATTACAAAACAATAGAGCATGTTGGTCAGTGCATGAAAACTATCTATCTAGAGCAATTATTGTGTGTAGCAGACATCACGAATTCATGAATCGTTGCCATATTTTTCTTTGAATTTCAGTTCAATACTTCTTTGAAAATTAGATATACCACCAAACATAAGACATTTACTGTTGTCTAGTATTGTTCTCCGTACGGCTGCAATGTATCCACTATCTGTTATACCATTTGTACTGTCGATAAAAGATAATTCCCATTCTTGCATTTTTACTGAGCCATTGTACACAGCCTGAAACAACATGTCTTCAATAGATGTAATCATCGGTGGAGATATAACTAATGTTTGTATTTTGTCACCAAATCTTCCCAAATCTAATGACATAAATACTTGTTTGCTAGTTGTGTTTAATGATTGAATAGTCTCTCCAAGATTTTTAAAGCAATTTTTAAAAAAGGTATACATGTTTTCTTCACCAGGTGGAGCTAAATACTTTGCTCTCACTACTGATCGAATAGAGATTCCTACATACTCACCAAACTCAGTTCCTAGATAATGCCTAACATAATTTTGAGCATCCGTAATTATTGTATCACTTGGGTGCACCATTGGCAGTATTTCACAAGTTCTGTGAAAGTATTGCTGAACTACTCTGACTCTGTTGTTGTAGGAAAATCCTTTCCAAATTTGGAACCAAACTATGGTATCTATAGGATCAATATCCCCGTATAGGTATTGAGTGAAGTTACTGATGTTCATCCGAGTATCAAAAAATGATAGGCACACACGCCTCACCAATTTTGCCTGCAATAAATCTTTACATAATCCTTTAGTTTAAGTGTAAACCAATCAAATGTATCTTTGCACTCAAACTGATTCATAATGCCATCATTGATGTGGACTGGATTTATCACCTTTTTGTACACATTTATATATAATAGCAACAAAAATAAATGTCTTAGGCTTTCTGTTCAAAACGTCACTCCATGATGTCAGTGGTGTGGCATTATTTGCAACACTTAGTTCATTCCAAATTTGTATATTGAAATAGTCTCTGAAACGAAGTTTGTTATTCAAAGCTTTTATGGGATAGCCAGACAGAAGTTTAAACTGAGAATCAATAACGAATGGTTCTACCACAGATGCATTTACAGTTTTGGCCCATTTCTGTAGAGAGAACATGTTCATCGCTGCCCCAATTTGCTGTTCAGCATATAATGTTACAAGAATGTATCCCATTTTCTTATTAAATTGACTGGTATCTTTTTTTACATGTGTCATGGCAAAACTTTTCTTAGCAAATTTTGGTGCAAGAGACATATTTTGTTTAGCTTCATTTTTTCTCACAGAATTTCCCACTATAACATCCTCCATAATATTCCTGTCATACTGAGATGAACCTCTTTGGAGAAAGCTTGACTTAAAGAAGTTGTAATTGGTGGTATATTCCGTTTCTTTACGTATGTACACTTTTCTCATGTGATCTAAACTGGTAGCATAGTATAGTGTAAAACACAAGGAAACAAGAGATAATGCTAAAATTCCATATACTGCACAATCTTTGAAATTAGCCATGGGTACTTTTCTTGTACCTGCAAAGTAAATGTTTGTTAACTTTAAATTTTATGTTTGTGCAGGTGTGAACATTCCTACTATATAGTCTATGCCTTCTATAATGCAAGTATAAGAAAAAATTAGGAATTTTAAATTAGAGTAAGCACAGTAGGGAAATTCACTTCTTATTGTTTTACAGTATTTGGACATTAATCACATTTCGTATTACTCCGATCCAGCTGGTTTCAGTAATATTTATTGCAGCACTATACACTCTCCCTACTCTAATATAAAATTCCTATTTGTAAACCAGGCGCACGCCCACAGCCGGCCGAAGGCCGGCTGCGGGCGTGCACCTGGTTTACTGAAATTGTTTTCGTAAAAGTGTGTGTGTACCTATCTATCTACCTATTATTATTATTATTACTAGGACCGCGTCACATACAATCAAGAACATACACCAACGTGACAGCTCCCTGGTGAGGCTATTAGGTGGTGAAGGCACGATCCCCAAATCAACTCAATATGTCACAGTAGTGACAGATACAACACAATAGTGGCATCGTAACTAAAGGCCACCAGTAGCTAAAGTGCTAGTACATCATTGGTGTGGTAATGGCACAGTGATGTGTACACAGTATATGCATACAAAACCTACAGGAGATGCACGGAGTATACAAGTCAGGTGAACCAGATAAAGGAAGACAGCCAAGCCAGCCAGAGCCTAGTAAGCTAGGCAAAGGAAAAATGCACAATAATACAAGAAAACATTTAAAACATACCACGCTCTTACAAAACATTAGTACAAACAGACAACCAAACCAACCATAGCCTAGCAAGCCAGAAAAAATATAGTAAAATACAAGAAAATCCATCCCTCCTGGAGGAAGACTGAGTGTGGCCCCGACTAGACATTGGGTGACCTGCAGTTCGAATCCTGGGGTTGGAGGGATTTTTTTCCTTACTTTGGCCCCTTTTCTGTTACACCTTATTCAGTCAGTAAGTTAAGTCACTAGGTCTAAGTCCTTGTAGGTTAGGTAATTCTAAGGCTGCAGCACATGTTGCTGTCAGACCTTCAGTGCTTGTCACTTTAAAGCGCTAATAATAAATACTTTAGGTTTAAGGAAGAAAATCCATCCCTCCTGGAGGAAGACTGAGTGTGGCCCCGACTAGACATTGGGTGACCTGCAATTCGAATCCTGGGGTTGGAGGGATTTTTTTTCCTTACTTTTGCCCCTTTTCTGTTACACCTTATTCAGTCAGTAAGTTAAGTCACTAGGTCTAAGTCCTTGTAGGTTAGGTAATCCTAAGGCTGCAGCACATGTTGCTGTCAGACCTTCAGTGCTGGTCACTGTAAAGCGCTAATAATAATAATAATAATAAGACATATGTACATTACAATACAAACAAACATATACCTGTCCTTGTGCAGCTGGTATGTCAAACCTATTCATCAGCTGTCCTGCAGCCATAGATACACGGAGCGCATCCACTGGCAGCTGGCATGGCGACTTGAGACTGCTGGCAACACTTTCAAGCACAATTGAACAGTAGTTCGCTCGTCTAAATAGCCATTTGAATCTGCTCAATTAGTAGTGGGTATATCACGTGCTGTTTTGATCGGCATTAAATAGAATTGTCGTACGGTTCTATCACCTCCACGGAAACATTCACCCATTATACGATTATCTCTTCATACAACATGGATTCTATTCCCGGTGAGTGCGAAGCCTTATGCACCTATCAATGTTAAGCCCCACTACCCCCCTCCCGGGCTTACTAGGGGATTAGTGGGGGATTTTGACCTGATTTGATCTGAAACTCTGCCCCACTAGTGGGGCATTTGACCGCTCGAAATTTTAGGCGTTTGTTTTAACTTGCAAGCTAAAGGAATTGATCTGTTTCCTAAAGTACCTAACAGCCATACTACATGGAGATTTGACCACTAGTCGTTCCCCCATGGGTGGAGAATTTGATTTTTCAAAAAGTCAAATCCCCACCCTTTCCCCCACTACGCCCGGGAGGGGGTAGGTGGGGGATAACATTGATAGGTGCATTAGGCCTTGTAGTTTTCTCAAACATTATTATCTATTAATTATTTCATTATTAATGACGTAATTTTAACCGCGTTTCGTATTATTCTTAGTACTTGGTGTTTAATATGCAAAACCTCCATTAAGGAGTATGACGCATATATCTTATATCTTGCAAAATTATTCGAGAGTTTCTGATCAAGTTCATCACAATACTTGCTTGAGACACTGCATCGCTAAAATCTGTTCTGTAGCTACTTTGATCTTGATATTATATGGCTTGATATGATGGAGTTGGTCTAAATTAGGAAGCTTCTCTTAGAACTATTTTACCATTCTTAATCCGATACAATTTATCCTGCTTGTTGAGCTCACTTAATTAGCCTGGCACGTAGTTGTTTGTTCCGTATTTGCTCTTGTGGGGTTAAGTCAGGTGTTATATATACTTTAGTGACATGAATCGGGTGCTCCTTCTTCCAGGGGCGACCGGCGAAGGAGAACGAACGTGAGAAAAAGCAATAGTGAACCGCTCGTCCAATGCAAGGCAGACTAACGCTGGTATCTTCCGTCTTCTTGGGAGTACTGACACGAAACAAAGAGTTTGGAACCCCTCTTGCTTTGGGGATCACGATGCTATCAAAGTTTTGGTGTTATCACTTTCCTTCAGTGTGAAACAAGCGCTTTAGAATTTACGGATTTTTTTTCAATTTGTAAATAGCTATTCCACCCATTGCCTTCTGCGGGCCGGCCAGCAGGTGGGGTCTATTCTACGGAACGGAATGATGGACTAAACCACGGAACGGAACGCTTTCTCAAATTGAAGCTTGCAACTTACCATTGCTGAAACTTCCCTTATAAGTTAGCAGTGGCATCTCCAGTGGGTGATTAAACATAAGATTAAAAGAATTAACGGATCGATTGTGGGTTTTTGTTGGTTGTCATTAGTAACGAAGTATTATTGTGGGATGAGCTGTATCAGTGATGTTCATCCATACGGAAGGGAACTTTATGCGAGCTGTTTTTCTTATTTAGACTTTAGAAAACAGTCTGGGCCGGTCTTTCAAGTCATAAGTCAGTGTATAAATAAAGCAAGCAGGAAGATACTGGTAACAGGAAAGAGCCAGCTGAATTAAAACTTGAAGAATTTTGTGCAGTGTGTGAGGAGCAAATATTTTGGCAGACCGCAAGGAGGGTATATTCTGCAAACATCACTGAAGTGTATGCATGGAGTTATTTATATATTAACAGCTGGTGCAGTGGACTAATGCCGTATTCAATAGTAAGCTGATTTTATCTGTTGCACAATTCAAGGATGTGTCTGACTGCTAGCCTTGAATCAGGCTAAATGCCAAAACTCCAAGATCAGCCAAATCTCTATTATAAGCCGCATGTGAAACCATGCTCGTAGCCACCAGGCAAACGTGATTTGGACCAGGATGTGTGTGTAATTTCAATGTATCTAGTCAGACCTGAAATAGAACACTCACATTAATTACATACCACCTAAGAATCCTAGGATTTCTTAAGTGTAACATTTCACATGCTTCACTTCAAACAAAACAGGTTAAATTTGTTCGTCTATTTTCAAGTGATTCCCAGTCCAGCTGGTCCATGAAATTACAATGGGATCACATGTATTTGTTACAGTGCGGGCTGTCCTGTGTTGGATCTACTCTAGAGTTGAGATTTCAAGGTAGACTCACTGCCAATGTACTGACACTAGTACTGTTGTAGCATGTTTAAGTGGAGGACAAATGAAATAGTAATGCTAGATTATTTATGTATACAAATTTTTCATAATGAAATTGATTTCCCATTTTGATTTGTACTTCCACTTTGCAACATACTCAAGAACAAGAAGCTACCACACTTAATCTCCAACCACTGTCATTAATTAACCAAGATCTCACTAGTCTGTAATTCACCTTACTGTAGTGATTTTATTGATTCATCTGTATGTTTTCTTCATTTTCCTTTGAAGTTGTACCAAGAGTTCATAATAAGGTGGAGAGTGTCTAACTTGAATGTATTCACCAAACACCCTGCTTAAAGTAACACCTCGGCCTTATTTCAGAACAAAGGCTTTACCTTCTTCAGCAACAGTTTTCTATCCCCAGTAAAAGTGTTGATTTGATGAAAGGTGAACTTTTACGTAGGGTGTTTGTACAGGCCATACTGAGAGTTAGACACTCCCCCATACAAATATTACGAACTCTTGGTTGTACAGTATAGGTAAACAAAGATAAGTTTCTCTCCCATCTTATTCTAGGATTTCTATTGACAAGGAAAATTCAATTATTTGTATACAGGCTCAAAATTGAGAAAATATAAAGAAAGTGAATTAATATTATACAGTCAGTTTGCTTTTGGATATTTAATGTCTCCAACCGCAACAAAAATTCGATGAATCCATGCATCTCATCACTGGTTGTCTGAACATTCTGAAAGTGATACCTCACTCAATCAACCATATATTCTGTTTATTAGACTGAATAAAGTCATGATTACCTAGCCTTTTCATGTCACCAGTAACTTTCTAGTTAATTTCTCTGGATATAATCCTCTGAAACTGAAGAAATTCAGTGGTCTTCTAAACTATTTATCTTGTCAAGATAAGCAGAAACAACTGACATCCAATCGGCTACTGTATTGTAATAACATAACTTGCCTTGGTCATGCAATAAATGAATTGAAGAGACATGCTTAATTTATCAGGTAGTAGAACAATCACTTAATTAATGTTTTATAATTATCCTATTCCATTTTCCTGGAGGTTCCACTGATAAAATGCAATTTCAGCAATGATAGCAGCTAGCCAAGCTGCAACTTGATTCAGAAAGCATTCCATTCTGTAAAATAGACCCCATCCAGAATTCAACTCAGTACTCAGGCTGAGATATCTGACAATAGTCCACTACTCTGTTAATGAATCATTGATGTTCACACAATATAGCCTCCATGAGGTATCTGAATGTTTGCTCCTCACACACTGCACAAAATTCCTTTAGATTCTGCTTAGCTGGACTGAGTTGATTCAGCTTGTCACCATACTTGTTTCCTTTGTAGTGTAGCTATACACATACTGATTTATGCCGATTAGAAAGGCTGGGCCTCAGACTGTACATTCTAAAGTCAAGTAAGTAAAAATAACTCACATACTAGTAAAAACAAGTCATGCATTAAGTTCCCTACTTGATATATCCGAAGATGAACACACTGAGTCAGCTATTCCCACAATTAGTACTTCGTTACTAATGACAACCAACAAGAACCCACAATCGATCCTTAAATTCGTTTTATCTTTCTTGGGGTACGTTTGATTACCTGCTGGAAGTGCCACTGATAACTTGTACAGCAATGGTAAGCTGCAAGCTTCAATCTGAGAAAGCATTCCGTTCCGCAGTTTAGTCCATCATTCCGTTCCGTTCCGTTCCGTTCCGTTCCGTAGAATAGACCCTACGGGCCAGCACGCGTTTATTGCGTTCTACTGTAAAATTAGCTATAGTTAGGCTTGCACGAACATATGGGACCGGTCACAAATGTTTGTGATTTAAGTGTTGCATGAAGGTACTAAACTCACTTTAACTCAGTAGCGAGTGTTCTCATGTGTGGCGACTTTCTCGCGTGGCTAGTGCATATCCACGCGATGTTCCACATGCAGGTATTGTACAGTACATCGCAAAAGAATGGACCCCGCGAGAAGATACGAGCATTACTGGCATGTGTTAACTTGCGACGTTACCTGTGAGCTGTACTGTAGATCAGCTCTTAAGTTGTGTACTTATGCATGAAAAGGTGCCATAGCTAATTTTCTGTAGAAAATGACACATCAAACAAAAAATGGTTGTCATCTCACAAAAATGGTTTTATTTGCGGATAGTTACTGTGTATCTAATTTTTGCAAAAAATATGTGTATAATATACTGTGAATGAAACTATTCGTCGTGCTCTGGTGTCTGGAGGTGTCCCTGCTGTTTTGGAGCCAGTCGGTGTGTGTCGTAATGATGGTAAGAGGCCAGATGGCATGTCATTGATTCCTTGGTCACGGGGCTTACCCTTGCTCTGGGTCTTTACCTGTTCAGAAACCCTGGCCCCATCTAATTTATCTTCTTCTGCAAGTGGTGCCAACCGGCTGGCAAACTCTGCAGAGTCAGCTAAGTGCAGAAAGTATTCTTCTCTGATTCCATCATTTCACTTCTCCCCTTTATGTGTTGAGAGCTTGGGTGCTTGGGGATCATGTGCACGCTCATTAGTGAGGCGGATAGGTTCCCGGGTGATGGAACAGTCAGGTGATAATAGGGCCACCCAATTTTTGATTCAGAAGGTTGCCATTGATGTTCAACGTGGCAATTGCTTCTGTAATGGCAACAATACCAGCATCCCAGGACTGGGCAGAGTTTGCCTCTCTACCCACTGTTTAAGTGTTTATTTATATTATCATCGTCTTAGTATCTTTAAAAAAAATTTTTTTAAATAAAAAAATAAATATATATACTGTAAGTGTATGGAATTGTACTATATATTTGATTTACTGCTTTATTTGTAATATACCTTAGCTGATTTGGATGAATTATTTGTTGTTATCATAAGATACAGCAAGTCTGTAGCTAACTGAGTAACTCATCACACATCGTGGAATGAGGAAACAATAATATCACAAGGTAGCTGGTAGGTCTTCAGTGCAACATAAGTCATCTAATTGTAATATAATTAGCTATTTCCACTCGTGTTGCACTGGAAACCTTCTAAAAGAAGCCTTAGCAAATTAGGGCATGGATGTTGCTTAGATGTGTATTGTAGTGTATTGGTGTGGCTATCCATTCATGGGAATATATAGTCAACAGTAAGATTAATAGTTTGATCAAACCACATATTATAGTTCTTGATGGTGATGTGTTAGTATTGCTTCATCTTTTGCCCTAGCATCCTAATGTGTCAATAAATTACCTCCTAGTGTATGTGTATAGTAATAAGATATAATTTTGAAAATTGAATACTCTGAGATTGAATCTGAGAGCATTTTCAGTGGTACATGTGTACTTGAATGGCAATGACTATTATATACTCTTCCTATTATTAAGATACTGCACAATTAGCTACATCAGTAAATGAAGGAATTTAGATAGACTCATGCTCTTGATTGCGTATAGATGTATGTGTTAATTGAATAGCAGCACCAACTTATATGATACCGCTGAATGTTCTATTAGAGTAGTTACGTGACTGTTCTATTAGAGTGTCTCAATCTAGTGCACTCCTTAAGCAATATTTCATTATTGCATAGCCTTTAGCATGAATCTCAGTAATTCAAAGTAAAGTAAGTTGGCAAATGACTACAACAGTTGTTATACTTCAACTGAGCATTGGAAAAAGTGAAGGGGCACTGTCCCTCCACTTTTCAAAGTTGGGTCCGTCTGCCCCCCTATTTCTCTGCCCCTTTATTTACTGCTCTATTATTGGAATAAATAGTCCACAGCTGATTCAGATGAATTATTTGTTATCATAAGATACAGCAAGTCTGTAGCTAACCTAGTAGCTCATCACACATTCGTGGTATGAGGAAACAATAATATCACAAGGTAGCTAGTAGGTCTTCAGTGCAACATAAGTCATCTACTAATATAATTTGGTACTATATTGTACTCATGTTGCACTGGAAACCTTCTATCACTTATAGCATGAATAAACATGTAATATGACCCCATCTTGTGTAGACGCAATTCATTGAGTAGAATCGCTGATAACTGACTTAATAATATAACGTGATAACTCATTTCTCAACACCGTCATTGATATTATGTTCATGCATTGTCAGTATAGTGGTCTTATGATAACAAGAAGTGATTGTGCATTTGATATATTTGAAGTCTTTCTGTTTACTGTAGTTTACAACAGAGCAGGTCATATGGAGTCTCCAGTCTTAACATCAGGGCTGCCCACAGGAGGGAGGGGGCAACTGGGGCATTTTTCCCCGGGCCCCAGCCTGAAAAGGGCCCCAGGAGGCCCCATGAAGGGCCCCCTGAATACCTGTTTAAAATATCGATATACTCTAATAGAGCAGTCAGATCTAAATACTCTAATAGAGCAGTCACAGTATTCTTCAGAGGAGCAGTATAGCAAGCTTATAGATAAGGAGATATGGTTGGTGATGGGTAGTTATTGTCATTGCCAGCAGGTTGTGACCTTTTTTTTTTTTTTTTTTTTTTTTTTTTTGGTCTTCACCTTACAACTTGGGTCAAGGGCCCCACTTTAACTCTTTGCCCTGGGCCCCTTAATTTCTCTGGGCGGCCCTGCTTAACATAAGACTCTCAAGATCACCTGTTCCACTCAAAGTGAAAGAATACATCTGGGTAACTGTCCATGTCTCTACCCTCATGTTCCAGCTGACCAGTGGAATTTCAAGGTACCAGAGCATTCCCAATACACGTCTATAAAAATCCCCCTGAAAAAGAAGCTTATCAAATCAGTAGCATGGATGGTGTTTAAGTATAAGGGTGTATTGTAGTGTATTGGTGTGGCTATCCATTCATGGTGAATGGTCAACTTTAATGCATATATGGTGACTGCAAAAATTTGATCAAGCACACAGTGTATGATACAATAGTGTTTGATGGTTACAGTGTATAGGTGTCAGTATTATGCTTTTGAGTAGTGCTAAAAAATCCAGCATATTATGCTCAAAATTATGCTTTCAAAATAAAATTTATGTTATAGAGTTGGCTGAATTATTAGAGAAAATCAGCCTTTCCTGACTGCTGTATTAGAATAAGTGACTTCTCTATTAGAGTATCTCGATCTTATTTCCATGAAGTGTAAGTAATCAGCTAAGAAATAATGAAAATGATAATTTCTTGATATGGAATTCAGTATTATGATGTGATGTGTTCGTGTTTTTCCGTATTCCTGATTTGCACATTGCAAATTCAATTGGCGCAAGCCTAGTCAGTATCACTTCATCTTTTGCCATAGCATTAACAAATGACTTCCCAGTTGATGTTCATATAGCAATTAGCAATCAGTTCAATTAATTAATAGATCAGCTCTTAAGCTGTGTATGTATGCATAAAAAGGTGCCATAGCTAATTTTCTGTAGAAAATGGCACATCAAACAAAAAATGGTTGTCATCTCCCAAAAATGGTTTTATTTGTGGATAGTCACTGTGTATCTAATTTTTGCAAAAAATATGTGTATAATATACTGTAAGTGTATGGAATGGACTATATATTTGATTTACTGCTTTATTTGTAATAGTCCTTAGCTGATTCAGATAATTATTTGCTGTTATCATAAGATACAGCAAGTCTGTAGCTAACCTCTAGTAACTCATCACACATTCATGGAATGAGGAAACAATATAATCACAAGGTAGCTAGTAGGTCTTCAGTGCAACATAAGTCATCTAATTGTAATATAATTAGCTATTTCCAGTCATGTTGCACTGGAAACCTTCTAAAAGAAGCCTTAGCAAATTATCTAGGGTATGGATGTTGCTTAGATGTGTATTGTAGTGTATTGGTGTGGCTATCCATTCGTGAGGAATAGTCAACAGTAAGATTAATAGTTTGATCAAACCACATATTATAGCTATCACAGTGTATGATAGTTCTTGATGGTGATGTGTTAGTATTGCTTCATCTTTGGCCCTAACATCCTAAAGTGTTAACAAATGACCTCCTAGTGTATGTATATATAGTGATAAGCAATAATTTTGAAATTTGAATGCTCTGAGATTGAATCTGAGAGCACTTTCAGTGGTACATGTGTACTTGAATGGCAATGACTATTATTAAGATACTGCACAATTAGATACTGCACAATTAGATACATCAGTAAATGAAGGAATTTAGATAGACTCATGCTCTTGATTGCGTATAGATGTATGTGTTAACTGCATAGTAGGACCAACTTATATGATACCGCTGAATGTTCTATTAGAGTAGTTACATGACTGTTCTATTAGAGTGTCTCAATCTCGTGCACTTCTCAATCAATATTCCATTATTGCATAACTGTTAGCATGAGTCTCAGTAATACAAAGCAAAGTAAGTTGGCTAATGACTACAACGATTGTTTTACTTTAGCAACTGAGCATTGGAAAAAGTGAAAAGGCACTGTCCCTCCACTTTTCAAAGTTGGGTTCCCATTGCCCCCCTATTTCTCTGCCCCTTTATTTACTGCTCTATTATTGGAATAAATAGTCCACAGCTGATTCAGATGAATTATTTGTTATCATAAGATACAGCAAGTCTGTAGCTAACCTAGTAGCTCATCACACATTCGTGGTATGAGGAAACAATAATATCACAAGGTAGCTAGTATAGGTCTTCAGTGCAACATAAGTCATCTACTAATATAATTTGGTACTATATTGTACTCATGTTGCACTGGAAACCTTCTATCACTTATAGCATGAATAAACATGTAATATGACCCCATCTTGTGTAGACACAATTCATTGACTAGAATCGCTGATAACTGACTTAATAATATAACGTGATAACTCGTTTCTCAACACTGTCATTGACATTATGATCATTGTCAGTTGAGGTCTTATGATATCAAGAAGTGGTTGTGCATTTGATATATTTGAAGTCTTTCTGTTTACTGTAGTTCACAACAGAGCAGGTCATATGGAGTCTCCAGTCTTAACATAAGACTCTCAAGATCACCTGTTCCACTCAAAGTGAAAGAAGTACATCTGGGTAACGATGTCCATGTCTCTACCCTCATGTTCCAGCTGACCAGTGGAATTTCAAGGTACCAGAGTATTCCCAGTACACATCTATAAAATTCACCTGAAAAAGAAGCCTTATCAAATCAGTAGCAGCATGGACGGTGTTTAAGTATAAGAGTGTATAGTAATAGTAATGACTTTACAGTGCAACACAATAGGGTACAGTTACAGTATTAATTATCAGTTACTTAAGTTACACTGATGGTCTGCTAGCAACCTGTGCTAGCAGCGAAGTACAAAACAAAGTGTACATTAGTTAACTATTTATATTAAAATTAGGGGTAGTAGCAATATTACAACAATTATAGCAAGGGCAACGGAAGTGATATGTACATAACTTGTTAGGGTTAAAGTGTTCAGCAAAATGGTTCCAGAGGTGATCATAAATCAGTGACTTGATTGTGTTGAGGTGTAGATCAATGTTGATTGTGGGGAGAGTATTCCAAAGTCTAGGGAGTCGATTAAAATAGAAATTACGAGTTTTATTGTTGCGTGAGTAATTGTGTAACAATTTGTGGGTTGTAGTCCTGCTGGTACTAAAAGATACATAATTGAAGATATTAAAGTGGAGATTTGGCTGCTTTAAAGATTTCACAAAGAAGAGAATATCATAAAAATCAAGCATATACATCAAAGGAAGGAGTTTCAATTTAAGTACCGTATATGACCGTATAGAAGCCCGGGCGTTTATTTCCTATAAATCATTTTTGACCCGGCGTTTAAACGAGACCGGCGTTAATTTGGATCCGGGTTTTATTTCTTACTAGCCACTCGTTGAGAATGACAGGTGTCAGTACAAGTACCTACGAAATACGAAATCCATAGCCCATCACGTACATAAACCCATTTGGACTCCTCTGCTGGGTGAAACATTGGAAGTCGGGTGGAAAGATGACAATGACCACGATAAATACGCTATGGCCATCACCAGAAGAGAAGGCATAGTCGAACAAGACAAGACATCATAAGATTGGTGACGAGACATCACTGTATAGTTAGCAGCTGACACGAGCTTAGAATCCCTTTCAGTACATATCATTAGCACCCCGGCGTTTAAATGAGCCCCGGCGTTTATTATGACAGTCTCCTAGCTGTACCCTGCGTATATTTGAGCCCCTGCGTGTATTTGAGCCCGGCTTTAATACGGTCATATACGGTAAACGAAATTTGTAATCTGAAGTGTAATCATTTAGAATATAATTATTTAGTGGCTCGCCTTTGTACTCTCTCAAGTATAGTAGTGTCTTTTATTAGATGTGGATTCCATAATTGTGAACAATAAGTAAGTTGTGAGCGGACAAGTGCTAAATATAGAGATCTTCTAGCTTCCACTGGCCCAGATCCACCAAATGTTCATCTCAAGAGTGCCAGTGATCTATATGCCTTGGAGCAGATCATGTTGTAGTGGTTATTCCAGGATAGATCACTTGACATTTGTATTCCAAGATCTCGATGTTCACTTAGATGTTGCAATATATTCGACTCAATGTGGTATGATGTTGATGACCTGTAGTTAAAGCTAAGAAACAGACATTTTGAAATTCCAAAATAGAGTTCATTAGTAATACTCCAGTTGAAGAAGGAGTCCAAATCCTTCTGTAAAAGCACACTGTCTGAAAGTTGAGATATGATTTTCAATAGCTTTGTGTCATCTGCAAACAAAAAAGGTTTTGAGGAAGTAACCTCTGATGGCAAATCGTTCACATAGATTAAAAATAATAGAGGGCCAAGGATACTTCCTTGTGGAACCCCGGACAACACTGGTAAAGTATCAGATAACGTGTTGGTGATACGTACACAGTGTCTATGATTGGTCAAGTAATTTTTTAACCATTGCCATAAAATTCCACTGATACCTATTTTCCACAATTTAGAAAGTAGTTGGCTATGTTGAACCATGTCAAAAGCCTTTCAAAAGTCAAGGTATATAACATCGACTTGGTGACCAAGTGAAATTGCTTCGTAGATGTAGTTGAGGAATAATAGGAGCTGTTGAGTTGTGGATCTACCCTGAATAAAGCCAAATTGAACAGAGGAAATTGTCCTGAACACATATTCACTAACATTATTATAAATCAGTCTTTCCAATACTTTAGAGATGTTAGATAACAGGGATATGGGACGGTAGTTATTAACTAATGAATGATCATTTGATTTGTGAATAGGAATAATTATATGAGTTTTCCACTCTTGTGGTATATATCCTGTAGATAAACTTAGGTTGAACAAATAACATAAAGGATGAGACAATGACATTGCACAGTGTTTAAGTACTCTGGGTCCGATGCCATCAATGCCAACTGCTTTAGAGGTATCTAACTGAGAGAGAGCCTCAAAAACTTCAGCTTCAGTAACAGTAAGTGAGCACAAAGAATTGAGCTGCTGTTGGGTATCATCATAGTTGGGAATTGGATGAGATGGTTTGTTACATACTGAATGAAAGTAACGATTAAATAATTGAGATTTTGATTCATCACAACTAGCTGTTGAGGTATCCAAATGCTGGAATTGATTTGGTTTTAGTTAAGTTTTGTATGTAACGATAAATCACTGGAGTAGAACCAAAGGCGAAATTGTTGATAAGGGAAGTTTCATACTGTGCTTTGGCCTGCATAATGCTCTGTTGAAAAACTTCTTCCAATTGCTTGAGACGGGATAAGTTGTGGGTGGTGGGTGAATGTCTATATGTTCTTCTGTGGGTATGCAAGCACTTCATTTGGTGTCGAAGATTACTATTGAACCACACAGGATACTGTGAGTGATGTGACTGATACACAGGAACAAACAGGGATATGGCATCGGTTATGACTGAACTGATAATGCTCCATGCAGATTCAACATCTGTTTCCTCAAAATACTGTAAATGATATGAATTAATTATATACTGTTCCATTCTGCTAAAATCAGCTTTAGAGTAGTCATAGGAATAATAAGTAGCCTTTGGTGGTGCCGGTAAAGTAGACAGGCATATATGAAAAGTAATTATGAAGTGGTCAGAGAAGATGATAGTATTGTGAGGATTAACGACTACATCATACACTAAGTATTGTGGTGTATTGGTGTGGCTATCCATTCATGGTGCTTTAATGCATATGGTGACTGAAACAATTTGATCAAGCACATGTAGCTACCACAGTATATGATACAATAGTGTTTGATGGTTAAAGTGTATAGGTGTCAGTATCACTTCATCTTTTGCCATAGCATTAACAAATGACTTCCCAGTTGATGTTCATATAGCGATTAGCAATCAGTTCAATTTAATTGATACATCAGCTCTTAAGCTGTGTACGTATGCATGAAAAGGTGCCATAGCTAATTTTCTGTGGAAAATGACACATCAAACAAAAAATGGTGGTCATCTCACAAAAATGGTTTTATTTGTGGATAGTTACTGTGTATCTAATTTTTGCAAAAAATATGTGTATAATATACTGTAAGTGTATGGAATTGTACTATATTATTTGATTTACTGCTTTATTTGTAATAGTCCTTAACTGATTCAGATGAATTATTTGCTGTTATCATAAGATACAGCAAGTCTGTAGCTAACCTAGTAACTCATCACACATCATGGAATGAGGAAACAATATAATCACAAGGTAGCTAGTAGGTCTTCAGTGCAACATAAGTCATCTAATTGTAATATAATTAGCTATTACCACTCATGTTGCACTGGAAACCTTCTAAAAGAAGCCTTAGAAAATTATCTAGGGCATGGATGTTGCTTAGATGTGTATTGTAGTGTATTGGTGTGGCTATCCATTCGTGAGGAATATTCAACAGTAAGATTAATAGTTGATCAAACCACATATTGTAGCTATCACGGTGTATAATAGTTCTTGATAGTTCTTGACAGTTATGTGTTAGTATTGCTTCATCTTTTGCCCTGATACCCTAAAGTGTCAAAAAATGACCTCCTAGTGTATGTGTATAGTGATAAGCAATAATTTTGAAATTTGAATGCTCTGACTGAGAGCATTTTCAGTGGTACATGTGTACTTGAATGGCAATGACTATTATTAAGATACTGCACAATTAGAGAGAGAGAACCATCACTAATAATTGATGAGAAAACATGCATGATTACAAACAAATTATATATTATGTGTTATGTGTCCTCGGACAACATGCGACCACATGTCTGACCAACAGTGGACAGCAGTGGGCATGGCAAGGAAAAAAAAAATTATATTTAAGTACAAAACTAAAGTTACAGCTTAAATTATATACAGATTAAAAACAGTCCGGGTAGATTGTCCATTCTTTAGAGTTCCTACCATAAAATATTCTCTGTGAAGCAGAAATTGAGGCACTGGCCATCTTGAACAAAAGATTTCTAGCACTTCCCTTGGAAAATAGGGATACTTGCTGGGTAAAATTTATCACATCCTTAATTGCAGCAATAGAACTAGGTTGAAAATGGCCCAAAACACTGACTTCCACAGTTCTGTAGCAGTGAGGAATCTTCAAACGATCCAATTCAGCCAAAAGCTGTACATACTCAGGTTTATAAAGTTTGCGGTTGTGTGCAGACTCCAAATGATGTATTGAGTCCAATGGACATGTAAGCTCTATAATGCCCATCGATGCAGAGTGTCTGTTATAGATGACAACATCGGGTCTGTAAGGAGTGACTAAGACATTGGAGGGGATGGTTTCAGGAGGAGAGTCATTAAAACGATGTCCCTGCAGGTCCGCATAGACACTGACCATCTGGCAATCAGAAAAGAGAGTAATTAACTGAGAAATTAAAGTGAACAGTACTTGATTATGTCTATAGGTGTACCTTTGTTGGGATAGTGCTATTGGGCAACCACCTAAAATATGAGCGGTAGTTGGCCGGTTAGAGTCACAAAGGGTACACTTGGCACCACACTGTATGTGCCAGCGACGCAGGTTAACAGCAGTAGGCAGAGTGTCCGAGGATGCTCTCAACAAGAAAGAAAGTTGCCCAGGGTGAAATCCAGTCATTAACTTATTCCATGTTCTGCAGCTAGTTTCTAACCTAGCAGAATCCAAAAATTTGCATTGCACAGTGAGTTGATTGAGATGGGCTTCACTGTCAGAAGTAATTTTACTAGTCAAATCATCCTTAGCTCTCTTGTAAAGAGACCGTGCTGATGGCATATCGGACAATTGGCTTTGGGCAGCCGACAATATGGAATAATCTTGATTCTGGAACTGCAGAAAATCATTACCAAGATGGAGATGCAAGCCCAATTCCTGCAGCTGAGGATCAGATGATGCACAGATACATGAAAGCAAACTAAGTTTTGCCTCTCTTGACACACAAGAGACACTGGGGCAACAAATTCCCGGATAGTATAGGATTACCCGAGTAGCATTCCTTGGAAGCTGTAACCATTTCTTAAGATAACGACTGACCATAGATTCGAGTTGTTTAATAGTATGGTTAGTGATTGCATCAACACATAGATGGAATCTTAACAGTGACAAGATGTAATTCCTATAAATCCAGAGCTTATACTCTCCCCTAACAGGAAGAGAATCAGTAGCTGTTAGTAAACCAGATAGACGAGAAGTCATATTCTTGTTTGCAATAGATTTGGTAGCTGACAAAGACACATCAATTAGTTTTCCCAGAAATTTTGTGCCACCCTCAGTAATCAAGTGCCACCATCAGTAAATGAAGGAATTTAGATAGACTCATGCTCTTGATTGCGTATAGATGTATGTGTTAATTGAATAGCAGGACCAACTTATATGATACCGCTGAATGTTCTATTAGAGTAGTTACGTGACTGTTCTATTAGAGTGTCTCAATCGCGTGCACTCCTCAAGCAATAGCCAATTATCGGCACCATTTCATTACGCAATTTGTAATTCCTAAATATGAACTTCCGGTTTGAACCATTCAACAGAGCAGTCCTTCGTCTCTTAGCGCACCAAATTTTAATTATCTCACGTGAGTGAACGTCTTGTTATGAGGAAAATCGCAATGCCTATCGTGTGCCAATTATCGGCATGGGGTGCCTATTATCGGCAACTGTACTTTCCTGATTGAGCAATTATCGGCACGATGTGCGATTTTGTGTGTAACTCCATGATGGCTCATTGGTTCTTTGCAGTCCTTGGATAACTCCTTTTTACAGAAGTTTTACGAAGATGAGGCCAGCCGTTTGAAAGATATTCAGGTTAGATGTGTAAAAGCATACTGGTTTCCAATACAAAATTATTTTTACGCAATTCCATGCTTAACCAGAATGACTTGTATAGCTTTAACAACAATGATCACCGAATGAAAACGATTCTAAGAAATGTTTTAGATATAACAGCTCATTGTGGAACTTCTCGGCTTGGTAGCCTCCATATACCCTGTAGATTAGATGTCTGAGGGATTCTAGATCCTCAAAGGGGTCCTTTGGCCACTTTGGGATCAGCACCAGTTGACCTCATTCAAGTAGAGTCAGGACTTCCATTAATTACACAGTAACTCTTATTGCATTTTTTTTCTCCTTTCTTTGTACTTTTACTTTGTTGTTTCCTGTTTAAAAAAAAACCTACAGTTTACAAGTGCCGATAATTGGCGACTTACGCTATTAATTTTCATTATGAGCCTTATCCGCAATTACGTCACAACGCGAAAATAACGCAAAAACGGCGAAAAGTGTGGGGGCCAAGTGGGATACTTTGTATGGAAGGGATAACGTTTCGAGATGTTCCACGTGAAGAAAGCATGAGAAAACTCTAGTGAGGCTTATTAACTATCTTACTATGTAGGGGCACGCATTTTCGTACTTCTTGAGTAGTCCTATGGTCTGCTTTTGGTTTCTTCCCAATGGCTCTCTGTACAAAAGGCCCCCAAACTTTTCGCCATTTTTGCGTTGTGACGTAATTGCGGATAAGGCTCATTGCATATAGCCTTTAGCATGAGTCTCAGTAATTCAAAGCAAAGTAAGTTGGCTAATGACTACTACAGTTGTTTTACTTTAGCAACTTGAGCATTGGAAAAAGTGAAGGGGTACTGTCCCTCCACTTTTCAAAGTTGGGTCCCTCTGTCCCCCTATTTCTCTGCCCCTGTATTTACTGCTCTATTATTGGAATAAATAATCCACAGCTGATTCAGATGAATTATTTGTTATCATAAGATACAGCAAGTCTGTAGCTAACCTAGTAGCTCATCACACATTCATGGTGTGATGAAACAATAATATCACAAGGTAGCTAGTATAGGTCTTCAGTGCAACATAAATCATCTACTAATATAATTTGGTACTATATTATTTTAGACTGTGGTATGGCTCATTTACAGGTTTACTAAATCACTTAGTCACCTGACATGCTCATTTAGTCACCTACACATGTTCATTTAGTAACCCACCCTCAAGCAATTTTGTACATGAATAATTATAACATGAAAGGTATACTGGAGTACTTAATAATACTGTAATACAATTCTTCTTCGTGTTCTGCAAATATTTCTGGACAAATAGTAGACTAAGCGGCGCATCTACTGTAGCTCTAACCATTACTCTGGTTACCGGTTGAATAATTATTTTTGTGGGCGCTGTAGGACTTCAGGAAGAAACTGTTCTGCTGTTCTGCATTGCTCTTTCTCCCCACCCTAATGCTCTAGCTATAAAGGTACGTACTTTAAACCATAGTCTAAATAAGTTAGACACTGCAACCAACAGGAACTAGTAACCCCTGTGGCCCTTAGTGGCGCCCTCGCTGCACTCGGGATGCTACAGCCTCGGGCCATTGGGGTTACTAAATCGCTTAGTTCCCTTGGTCTTGGTGTCTAACTATTATATATTTGTAATTACATTGTACTCGTGTTGCACTGGAAACCTTCTATCACTTATAGCATGAATAAACATGTAATATGACCCCATCTTGTGCAGACACAACTCATTGACTAGAATCGCTGATAACTACCTTAATAATATAACGTGATAACTCATTTCTCAACACCGTCATTGACATTATGATCATTATTAGTAGTGGTTTTGATTTATGACAACAAGAAGCAGTTGTGCATTTGATATATTTGAAGTCTTTCCATTTGAGTCTCCAGTCTTAATAAATAACATAAGACTATCAAGATCACCTGTTCCACTCAAAGTGAAAGAAATACACCTAGATAACATCTGGGTAACTGTCCAAGGATGTCCATGTCTCTACCCTCATGTTCCAGCTGACCAGTGGAATTTCAAGGTACCAGAGCATTCCCAATACACATCTATAAAAATCCCCCTGAAAAAGAAGCATTATCAAATCAGTAGCATGGATGGTGTTTAAGTATAAGAGTGTATTGTAGTGTATTGGTGTGGCTATCCATTCATGGTGAATGGTCAACTTTAATGCAGTCATGACTGCAAAAATTTGATCAAGCACACAGTGTATGATACAATAGTGTTTGATGGTTACAGTGTATAGGTGTCAGTATTATGCTTTTGAGTAGTGCTCAAAAATCCAGCCTATTATGCTCAAAATTGTGCTTTCAAAATAAAATTTATGTTATAGAGTTGGCTGAATTATTAGAGTAAATCAGCCTTTCCTGACTGCTGTATTAGAATAAGTGACTTCTCTATTAGAGTATCTCGATCTTATTTCCATGAAGTGTAAATAAACAGCTAAGAAATAATGAAAATGATAACATTGCACAATTTCTTGATATGGAATGCAGTATTATGATGTGATGTGTTCGTGTTTTGCGTATTCTTGATTCGCACATTGCAAACTTAATTTAAAATCTTGAAATTTGTCCTATTATGCTGTCATAATGCTTGATGCTTTTACTAGCCTATTATTCTCAACATTATGCCGGCATAATTGGCACAAGCCTAGTCAGTATCACTTCATCTTTTGCCATAGCATTAACAAATGGCTTCCCAGTTGACGTTCATATAACGATCAGCAATCAGTTCAATTAATTAATAGGTCAGCTCTTAAGCTGTGTACGTATGCATGAAAAGGTTCCATAGCTAATTTCTGTAGAAAATGACACATCAAACAAAAAATGGTTGTCATCTCACAAAAATGGTTTTATTTGCGGATAGTTACTGTGCATCTAATTTTTGCAAAAAATATGTGTATAATATACTGTAAGTGTATGGAATTGTACTATATTATTTGATTTACTGCTTTATTTGTAATAGTCCTTAGCTGATTCAGATGAATTATTTGCTGTTATCATAAGATACAGCAAGTCTGTAGCTAACCAAGTTGCTCATCACACATCATGGAATGAGGAAACAATGATATTACAAGGTAGTTATTAGCTACATCTTCAGTGCAACATAAGTCATCTAATTGTAATATAATTAGCTATTATACCATATACATTTGTAATTTTATTCCACTCGTGTTGCATTGGAAACCTTCTGAAAGAAGCCTTAGCAAATTAGGGAATGGATGTTGTTTAAATGTGGATTGTAGTGTATTGGTGTGGCTATCCATTCATGGGGAATAATCAACAGTAAGATTAATAATTTGATCAAACCACATATATTATTATAGCTATCACAGAGTATGATAGTTCTTGATGGTTATGTGTTAGTATTGCTTCATCTTTAGCCCTAACATCCTAAAGTGTTAACGAATGAACTCCTAGTGTATGTGTATAGTGATAAGCAATAATTTTGAAATTTGAATGCTCTGACTGAGAGCATTTTCAGTGGTACATGTGTACTTGAATGGCAATGACTATTATTAAGATACTGCACAATTAGACACATTAGTAAGTGAAGGAATTTAGATAGACTCATGCTCTTGATTGCGTATAGATGTATGTGTTAATTGAATAGCAGGACCAACTTATATGATACCGCTGAATGTTCTATTAGAGTAGTTACGTGACTGTTCTATTAGAGTGTCTCAATCTCATGCACTCCTCAAGCAATATTCCATTATTGCATAGCCTTTAGCATGAGTCTCAGTAATTCAAAACAAAGTAAGTTGGCTAATGACTACAACAGTTGTTTTACTTTAGCAACTAAGCACTGGAAAAAGTGAAGGGGCACTGTCCCTCCACTTTTCAAAGTTGGGTCCCTCTGCCCCCCTATTTCTCTGCCCCTGTATTTACTGCTCTATTATTGGAATAAATAGTCTTCAGTTGATTCAGATGAATTATAGTGCAACCGGGCATAAACCTCCAAACTTATTTTACTTCCTCGCCCACGCATTTATTTCTATATGCCACTAGATACATTCTATTATGTTTTTATCCTTTCATGTGTTGCTTTGCTCATTAATATTTCATAACTTTTTGTTTTTTTGTGGTTATACATATTTGCAGTGTCTCAGAGCGTACTTTTATAAATTGTGGTTTTCAACAAATTTCACAGAAAAATCCATAATCTGACTTTACGATGTCATAAAACAAAGACTAAAAAGAAATTTACAAAACTCCAGCTACAAATTTTAGGCATGTCTATCTCCTTTCAGAAAATAATGAGTATAAGTAAAAATTTTGAAGTATGTGAAACTAGATACATTTTTTCGAAACCCTATGAAAATCACAAAAATCACCATAGCTTACTTTTAAAACATTTTTTTACAAATCTGGTACTATGAATTGTCGGGCGTGATGAGACCTTTCATCTACTAGAAAATTATTGAAAAACTCAAAAGTATATAAAACTAGATACGAAAAAAACCAAAAACCATAAATATACCATTTTTGAGATAATTGTGGTTGTTTCCATGGTAACCTGTGTACAGATATGTACAAATACATGAGTATAACCATGTGCAAAAAACAGAATTAAGATGTGTACTGTATGTCTCAAGTTATAACCAGAAACATGAAGTTTAACTTTTTGGAAGTACATGCCCGGTTGCACTATATTTGTTATCATGAGATACAGCAAGTCTGTAGCTAACCTATTAGCTCATCACACATTCATGGTATGATATCACAAGGTAGCTAGTAGGTCTTCAGAGCAACATAGAGTCATCTACTAATATAATTTGGTACTACATTATTACATTTGTAATTATATTGTACTCATGTTGCACTGGAAACCTTCTATCATTTATAGCATGAATAAACATGTAATATGATCCCCATCTTGTGCAGACACAACTCATTGACTAGAATCGCTGATAACTACCTTAATAATATAACGTGATAACTCATTTCTCAACACTGTCATTGACATTATGATCGTGGTCTTATGATAACAAGAAGTGGTCGTGCATTTGATATATTTGAAGTCTTTCCATTTACTGTAGTTCACACCAGAGCAGATCATATGGAGTCTCCAGTATTAACATAGGACTCTCAGGATCACCTGTTCCACTCAATGTGACAGAATACACCTAGATAACATCTGGGTAACTGGTCAAGGATGTCTATGTCTCTACCATCATGTTCCAGCTGACCAATGGAATTTCAAGGTACCAGAGTATTCCCAGTACACATCTATAAAAATTCCCCTGAAAAATAAGCCTTATCAAATCAGTAGCATGGATGGTGTTTAAGTATAAAAGTGTATTATAGTGTATTGCTGTGGCTATCCATTCATGGTGAATGGTCAACTTTAATGGTGACTGTGTGATAAGAGCAAAAAATTGATCAAAACTCATGTAGCTACCACAGTGTATGATACAGTAGTGTTTGATAGTTAAAGTGTATAGGTGTCAGTATCATTTCATCTTTTGTCATAGCATTAACAAATGACTTCCCAGTTGATGTTCATATAGCAATTTGTAATCATTCAATTACTTAATAGATCAGTTCTTAAGCTGTGTACGTATGCACGAAAAGGTGCCATAGCTATTATATTTTCTGTAGAAAATAAAACATCAAACAAAAAATGGTTGTCATCTCACAAAAATGGTTTCGTTTGTGGATAATTACTGTGTATCTAATTTTTGCAAAAAAATATGTAATAGTTATACCATGGGCAAGAGTGCTTTGCCTGGTATATATGCACAAGCCTGAGGGCCGCAGGCCCGAGGGCGAGTGCGTATTATATAGTTATACAATGGCCATGAGTGCTCTGCCTGATATAAATGCACGAGCCTGAGGACCGTCAGGCCCGAAGGCAAGTGCGTTTATACAGGCAGAGCACGAGTGCACGTTGTATATCTGTTATGTACCACACACCTAATAGGTGGGGAGAGTCTCATAAGACAGCTGTAACACTTATAAAGGCCAGGTTTCTAACATCGATTGTGGGTAACCACGTTGCAATGACGTTCCCCCTGCATGCAGTACTGCAGCCATCTGAGATATTGAAAGCTAGTACGCTATGGGTTATATCACTAACCTGCATTCGCTGTTCGACTCTCATCATGTAGTGCTCAGCATGCCAGCGTGATCACTCAATCGCCATATAGACTAATCGCCATAGTGATTCTCTCGAGCGAAAAAAAGCAGCTAAATAGATGGTTTAAGTAAACAAAACCTAACTACTAAACGATGCTAGTCTAATTCTTACTATTCACACTGGCTAAACTCGAATCTGGTGGCATGACAAAACTGGTTACCACAATCGAACGTAAAGGTGAGTATTATTTAGAATGTATTAGTTTTATTGAGTCATTGTCGAAGTGGACTACAGTTTAATCTAGGCTAAGATGGCACCAGACTAGTAAGGTGTATAAGTACATTTATATATATGTAGACTAGAGTTGTGGCCACCGCGTTGGCTTTTTTGATCGCCATTGGCTGCTTGTAAACATTATAGCTACGTATTGGTGACGTTATGGCTCGCAATCGACCTTTACATGTCAGGGTATAAAAGAATTCTAGTGATCTGTGAAGTGTCTTTCCACCTATCAAGTGAGGTGTCGTAGTGTTCTTGGCCACCGGCACTTGTGCTATGCACAAAACTGCAACCAGTGCAATATCTGTATATTGCACTGCGGTTGGTGCATTATAACTTATAATGCACTCGTTGCGGTGTACAAAACCGCAACCAGTGCATTAAACGTTATAATGCATTCGCTGCGGTCTGCAGCAGTGCAATATACAAATTATGGCACTGGCGGTGCCTTTGAACTGCCCACGCAGAGTGGTACATATACAGGCAAAGCACAAGTTCCCATGGTATAACTAATATGTTCTACTTTAGCATGTAAACTCACCTAATTGGCAAAATCTTTAGTTGCTATACCCTTCTCTTATATAGGGAACCAAGTAAGCTGTGATTGTGGGATTGAATTTTGCCAAACAAACTGTGATTGTGGGATTCAATTTTAATACATCAAACAGTAGTTTGATTTTATTATTACTAATATAGCAATTTACTAGTGTTAATTATGTTACTTTAATTGCTACATTTACAAAAGTAAAAAACAAACTACTGTTAATGTATTAAAATTGAATCCCACAATCACAGGTTGTTTGGCAGAATTCAATCCCACAATCACAGCTTGCTTGATTCCCTATATAAGAGAAGAGGATAACAGTATAACATTAAAGAAATCTGATGATTTCTGGATATTGTGTGTACTGCTATTAGGTGTGCTATGTCTCAAGTTAACGAGGTATACGCACTGGTGGCAGGGCATATATCTCGTTAAGGCAGTGTGTAATGAGATACCGTAGATTCCCTAAAAATTTGGCAGAAATAAATTAATTCCGTTCGTGTCTGGCCGAACAATTAGGAAAAAAATGTACCAACCCGGTGTTATTGTCGAATTTTTAGGGATCTATCCTTATTACAGTCTGCATGCTTCATGGCTATGTTATTTGCGATCTGCTTTCTGGATTTCTTTCTACAGGGACCAACAGGAACGCCTTGTGCCGGCGGAACTGACGATACTGGCGCAACACTCACTTCGCTGCAGCACTCACTTCGCTGCAGCACTCACTTCGCTGCAGCACTCACTTTGCTGCAGCACTCACTTCGCTGCAGCACTAATTTATATACTGTGATTGCCTACATTATCCAGGAGAGATGATCAATGTCATTACTACATCGCTTTTGTATACAGTCACTCGACACTAATAATAATAGAAACCACAATCAATACTATTAAACTAGCTATCTCGTGATAATTAATTAAATCTCGCTAGCCCCCAGTTGCTGCATGAAGTGTTCCATGACTTAACAGAGCGTTATATCTGAGGATGTATCATGTTTGTGGGCTCCAGGAGAGATGTTATTCTGTGAACAGAAACGAAGATCGTTTTGTGGTAGCCGTGATGTCACACGATGTTCCGTGAACCATTTCACACTTGGTGCTTCATCCAGCATCGAGGTAGCATATTATGTGAGGTCACTGGGAATCCTCAGTACTAAAGAAACCTTTGTCAACTAGTACTGCAAGTGCCGAAAAATTAGCGCGCTTGTAATAGAAACTTTCTTTCCACTTGCCGAAATTTAGAGCACATTGCGTTCAAAGCATGGGGAGTGCTGAATATTTAGAGATGCCGAAATTTTAGGGAATCTACGGTATACAGACTTCCTTAATGCGATATACGCACTGGTACTGGTAGCAGTGCATATATCTCTTTAGCATATTGAGTCAGTGTGATATGTGATATATATGCACTGGCTTTCCTTTGATCCGAGGTGTCAAAGTGGTACATGTGTATGTATACTGTAAGTGTATGGAATTGTACTATATATTTGACTTAGTTGATTCAAATTAATTACTTGATGTTATCATAAGATACAGCAACTCTATAGCTAACCAAGTTGCTCATCACACATCATGGAATGAGGAAACTAATATTACAAGGTAGCTATTAGCTACGTCTTCAGTGCAACATAAGTCATCTAATTGCAATATAATTAGCTGTTATACCATATATATTTGTAATTTTATTCCACTCGTGTTGCACTGGAAACCTTCTGAAAGAAGCCTTAGCAAATTAGGGAATGGATGTTGTTTAAATGTGGATTGTAGTGTATTGGTGTGGCTATCCATTCATGGGGAATAGTCAACAGCAAGATTAATAGTTTGATCAAACCGCATATTATAGCTATCACAGTGTATGATAGTTCTTGATGGTTATGTATCAGTATTGCTTCATCTTTTGCCCTAACATCCTAAAGTGTCAACAAATGACCTCCTAGTTTATGTGTATAGTGATATAAGCAATAATTTTGAAATTTGAATGCTCTGAGACTGAATCTAAGAGCATTTTTAGTGGTATTGTACATGTTTACTTGAATGGCAATGACTATTATTAAGTTGGATACATCAGTAAATGAAGGAATTTAGATAGACTCATGCTCTTGACTGCGTATAGATGTATAAATAGCAGGACCAACTTATATGATACCGCTGAATGTTCTATTAGAGTAGTTACGTGACTGTTCTATTAGAGTGTCTCGATCTCGGCACTCCTCATGCAATATTCCATTATTGCATAGCCTTTAGTATGAATCTCAGTAAATCAAGGCAAAGTAAATTGGCTAATGACTACAACAGTTGTTTTACTTTAGTAATTAAGCATTGGAAAAAGTCAAGGGGCACTGCCCCTCCACTTTTCAAAGTTGGGTCCCTCTGCCCCCCTATTTCTCTGCCCCTGTATTTACTGCTCTATTATTGGAATAAATATAGTCCTAAGTTTGTTATCATAAGATACAGCAAGTCTGTAGCTAACCTAGTATAGTAGCTCATCATACATTCATGGTATGATGGAACAATAATATCACAAGGTAGCTAGTAGGTCTTCAGTGCAACATAAGTCATCTACTAATATAATTTAGTACTATATTATTATATTTGTAATTATATTGTACTCATGTTGCACTGGAAACCTTCTATCACTTATAGCATGAATAAACATGTAATATGATCCCCATCTTGTGCAGACACAATTCATTGACTAGACTCGCTGACAACTGACTTAATAATATAACGTGATAATTCATTTCTCAACACCGTCATTGACATTATGATCGTTGTCGGTTGAGGTCTTATGATAACAAGAAGTGGTTGTGCATTTGATATATTTGAAGTCTTTCTGTTTTCCTGTAGTTCACAATAGAGCAGATCATATGGAGTCTCCGGTCTTAACATAAGACTCTCAAGATCACCTGTTCCACTCAAAGTTAAAGAAATACACCTAGATAACATCCGGGTAGCTGTCCAATGATGTCCATATCTCTACCATCACGTTCCAACTGGCCTGTGGAATTTCAAGGTACCTGAGCATTCCCAGCTACCGACACACATCTACAAAATTCCCCCTGAAAAAGAAGCCTTATCAAATCAGTGGCATGGATGGCGTTTAAGCTTAAGAGTGTATTGTATTCTATTGGTGTGGCTATCCATTCATGGTGAATGGTCATCTTTAATGGTGACTGTGTGATGAGAGCAAAAATATGATCAAGCATATGTAGCTACCACAGTGTATGATACAGTAGTGTTTGGTAGTTAAAGTGTATAGGTTATACACATTACTGTAGATCTCATAATTAATTTTCATATTTTGCTTTCATTGTGACTTGATTTGGGAAAACCATCCTTTTAGGCACATGCAAAAGTTGCAATTAAACCGTGTTGCGAAGTTTCATACCTAATTCTGCTCGGATATATGGATGGTTTTATCAGATCGCATGTATAGTAATAATTATATCACATACATGGGACACCAATTAACTTACAAATTGAGTAGTTTGTTCGGGTGTTGGAATGGCTAAAACTATTTAGAATAAATTATGCATGTTAGTTAATTGAAACAAAGCATCAAGAATGCTTGATTTAACTATTAGAACCCTTTTTTATTTGTTAGAATAGAATGGAATTATTCATTGCAGTAAAATGGAATTGTTTGTCAACAAAGTCATTTGTCAAATTTAATCAAACACATCGCATTACTATAAAAAAAGTTACTTATTAGACAACAAATTGGCAAATACCTTTTGAATACTTCAAAATATCAATAGCATACTAAATAAACAAGATAGATACCCTTTTAACTGTAAAAGAGAAAATCTGATTTTCCAAAATTCTTATTGGGTAACACGTGTAAGGGATTGTGTACTATACATCTTAAATGATTTACTGCTCTGTTGGAATCAATAATAGTCCTCAGTTTATTCAGATGAATTGTTTGTTGTTATCATAAGATATGGCAAGTCATAGCTAACCAAGTTGCTCATCACACATTCATGGTATGAGGATACAATTATGTATATATATCACAAGGTAGCTAGTAGGTCTTCAAAGAAACATGAGTATAATCTAGCTAGTAATATAATTAATCTACTCTGCATAGTTTCTATCACTTACAGTATGTGCTACTATTACGTGCATATAACATGAGTAAACATGTACAGTAATATGACCCCATCTTGTGTATTGGCTTCACTGACACAATCCATTGACTACTAGAGCATAACAACTGACTAATATAGCATGATAACTTAATCATTCTCAACGCTGTCCCTGATTTATGGCCATTGTCGGTAGAGGTCTTAATGATTAATGCATGACTGCATTCACAACAGAAAATAGTAGAGTAAGTCATATGGAGTCTCCACCTTAACTCACTGTATAGGACCTCTCAAGACCACCTGTGCCACTTAAAGTGAAAGAAATATACCTGGCTAACTGTCTAAGGTTGTCTATGTCTCTACCCTCATGTTCCAGCTGACTAGTGGAATTTCAGTTAGGTCCCAGTTGTACTGGCACACAATCAACTTGTAAAGACAACCTTAGCAAGTCAGTGGCAGCGATGTTGTTCAATGTGCATTGTAATGTATCGGTGTGGCTATCCATTCACGGTGAATAGCCAAATTCAACGATGTGTGATAAGAGCAACAATTTCAATAATTTGAGCACACATATACCACACAGTATGATAGTGCTTGATGTTTACAGTAGATGTCAGTATTGCTCCATCTTTTGCCAAAACATCCTAAAGTGTTATCAACTGATCTGGCCAGTTAATGGTTATAGTGATGAGCAATCATTGTTTTTAATACCACTTGTTTACCTTAATAGGTAATACTTTTCTTCAGAGAATACAATAGTTATGGCACTACCAAACATACTGGGTTATTAACTTTTCATCATACATACATACATACATACATACATACATACATACATACATACATACATACATACATACATACATACATACATACATACATACATACATACATACATACATACATACATACATATATACATACATACATACATACATACATACATACATACATACATACATACATACATACATACACAACTTAAGAGGAAATTGTTTTGCATAAAATCACTTTTGCAGAGCACATATGAAGTAAACTGCATCAATCAATATTCAAGAAAAAGAAAAGGTAATAATAATTTTCTTAAGTGACTTGAATAATATTTTATAGAAAAAATAACATTTTCTTGGTACATTACCTTGGAAATCAGTGTATTCATAGCAAGAATAATTCAAACCATTGCAATATCTGCACCTTTTATTATGGAGAAAGTAAAGAATATTGTGTACATAGTATCCATGCAGTATTCACACCTATGTTTACTGCATTCCATGTTATCCACACCTTGTAACCAAGCAGACTTCTATAGACATGTGTCTTGTTCACCTACTAGCTACAGGATATCTAGACAAGTTATACACTGTAAATTCAAAAATATTTATGTCATAGCTAGCTACAGTACCAAAGGGATGACTCCTGTGGCAGCTGAGTATGAGAGTCATACTCAGTTGCATCCCTTCAGTATGAAATTCATACTTTAAAATTTACAGTGTAAGTCAGTTGAAACACCTGCGAGGGGTTCAAAAAGCAGTAGTACTTTGCCTTACCTGGTGTTCTCAACTCAGTACAGCGTTGGTATGCTTAACAACCTGTAAGGGTCCTGATCAGAAACGCCTGCAAAAATAGGCCATGGGTGCATAAAATTATTTATCCTTTTGTACTTTCAGTGATCATAATTTTTTATGCCATTATATTAGCCACACAAATATTAAACCTTTATTTGTCATCATAATACAAGTCATATTTATTCTATTCTATACTAGTACTGAGTTATGACCAGTTATGTGATGAGGTGTAGTAATGTAGTTTGCCTTATTTTTACAGGCCCAGTCACAAATGTAGTGTCTCTGATCACTAAAGAAGATCACTGTTACAAGTTGTAGTGTCAACATTCTTTGTCATGGTTTCCTCTACTAGCATTAAAATAACTGAATGTGTGAGTGATATCTCAGTCCAGACTGAGTGATCACGAGTTCCTGATGATGATGTAAATGGTTTGAAGGGTTTCATCTTTAGCTATATATATATACTAGCTGTAGTACCTGCCCTATCGTGCAGGGCAGTATGTACAATGACATGGAAATTAAATGAAATTACAGTTGGTAATATACTATTATAGATACTTTATAAAAGACTAAGGAAACAATGTGGTGTAAGGATTGCATGAATGCAATAATTGTGGAGAAGTGCACTCTTATTGGAATATTTTGTGACTTAAGTTGCTCAAATTCTACCATCAACCAAACATACCATGAATTACTGTAATCTGCACTACAACGATTCTGTTATGACAAAATATAACGGCTTTATAAAATATAACAGCATGGGCACAGATAGGGATGCGGCGATTATGCTGGCATGATTTCGGGAATAATAGGTATGTGTGGGAATCAGGAATTATGCTAGCATTCTGAGGTGATTATAAAGCTTTAACAGTAGGAAAATATGCAAGTTGCACAATTCCGTTAAAAAAAGATCGAGATACTCTAATAAAGCAGTCAGAAACTCTAATAGAACAATCCAGGGGCGGCGGAACCGGGTAGGAAGGGTAGGCAAATGCCTACCCAACTTTTAGTGGTAACTATTGAGCCATGTTCCAAGTCCATAGAAAGCAGTCTGGTTGCTCTGATATTTTAGGATCGCTTTTGGTTATTATCACTCGAGATACTCTAATAGAACAGTCATCGATACCCTAATAGAGCAGTCAGTGACTATTCATTCCATTAGACTATATTAGCTATGCATTATTTTATAGATGTGAAATTGTCTCCAGATTCAATCGCAGAAAGCAATTTTTCAAAAAATTTCTGGAGCTGGCCTAAGCATGTTGCAAATGCTGGTTGTGATTGCACAACTATGATGCTGGTGATGGTCATAGAAGTATGATCTTACAGTTGCCTACCCAACATGTAGACGCTTCCTCCGCCCCTGCAGTCACTGAATATTTACTGTAACAAAGCAGTCATACTGAAACAAAATACTCTAATAAAACAACCAGCTAAAGAATGCAAGAATATTTGAAGCTTAAACATCAATGAAAATGGTCTGATACAGCAATTAACTGGCATTATTAGCCAATTATAGTGGCTTAATTTTGGGAATAATGGGCAATTCTCAAAAGCATAATAGGTAATTTTTTGAGCACTGCTCAAAAGCATAATGCTCAATTTTTGGAGCATAATAGCCTCATGCCTAGGCACAGAGTGGGGGCTAGCAAGAAATAATAATAAATGAAAACAAAAAATTTTAAGTCATCCAGCCCAAGACAGCTCATGGAAAAAACCTGCCAGCCTTTTCTTTTGTTTTGCTGCACAGGAAAAACCGAAAAATGCTCCACTCTGCTTTGTATGCATGTGTAGAAAGAGTTCAAATCATTGCTGCAAAGTCTATAAATAGCTCCCATTTTCACAACGTGCCCCACGTTGTGAAGAACAGTCTGCCACGGGACCGTGTCATTTCACTGTGTAGCTGCAGTCATCCCTCCTCCGAGCAAACCATCCAGGATAAGCATAAAGACAAAAGAATAGAAAAGATAAATAGTTTCACACATACATAAATATACAAAGCAACCATCTGATACATTTTTTTACCATAATACCTTCCTTACCACCATTCACAGGTGCTGATCCACAATATCACAAAGCAGCAGTAGCAGCAGACAAACCTAACTAAAGTGCATGTGTTGCCTATCTAAAAACCTCACTATAGACTACATTACGTGTTTTGCAATCCCCTCTAACTAAAAGTGTCAATCTATCTGCTGAACCTACCCTAGATAGTGCCACATAAAGCATGCCATGTGTGAAGCTTTCGTCCGTCAAATCTAATCCTACAGCCTTAAAAGTTTGGCCATGGCTTTTGTTAATGGTCATGGCAAAACAAAGTGCAATTGGAAATTGAAGCCGTCTAAATTCAAAAGGCAAAACCGAGTTACTCGGAATGAGAGGAATGCGTGGTATTATAATATCGTGTCCTGCATATCTACCGTGAGAAATCTTGGCCTCTACTGTGTTAGCCGACAGTTTAGTAACTACACACCTAGTGCCATTAGTAACCCTTGGAGGATCTAGAGAGCGTAGAATAATAATAGGAGCGCCTACTTTAAGTAAGAGAAGATGCTGAGGTAGTCCAGATACCTCTAAAGAGTTCAAGAATTCTGTTGGAAAGTGAACAGCCTGAGATTCATCAGGTATGGTGTCCAAGGACCTGTAGTCACAGCAGTCACCAGGTAACTGCTCCACCAGAGTCATGTTGATGGAATGAGTGGTCTTGTTAAGAGGAGCAAGAATGCAGCGTTCAGAAAGCCAAGCCAAGTCCCTAAAGTTAGAGAGCAAATCTGGATACACCCTGGAAACCAGTTCCTCCTTGCTATCCACAAAGGTTCCCATGGTGTCAGGTAGCTGGACAACATCAGGTAGAGTGTCAATAGCTCAGCACAGATGACGTCATCAATCTTATCTGGAGTGATCTTGTGCTCTGGAATAAACCATTGCAGCAAATGGCAATGTGGCAAACCGCGCTTTTGCCATTCTGTTGAGTAGAGCCAAGCCCGTGGTTTCCCAAAAATCATCTCCTTTGTGAGCATCTCTAACAATTTCTTCACCTTAAGCCTAAACACACGGGCCACTAAGTCTGGACGGTCCAGAGGTTCTTGACCTGGTAGTAGATTGTTCCTAATCTCTGGCCAATTAGGATTGGTGGTCATGGTGATAAAGAGGTTGAGGTGGCCATACTTCCTAACGTAGGTCATTGCATCCTGCTGACGCTCATGCATGTAGCGTGGTCCACCAGTAAATGACGACGGTAGGATCACCCTATGACAAACATTCCTGGGGTCACCATCCCCATCTACCATTGCATCCCGCAAATCCTGGTAGCAATCAGCACGTAGTGCCTTTTGCTCACGCCTGAGAAACTGTAAGCGCTCAGTTTCAATCTTACAGTAGGCGTCAACCAAGAATTGCTGGAAAAGCCTTTTAGCCTTAAGCAATACAGGCACTTGCTGCCTGACCATGATGTGGTAGCGGTAATGCACCATGGCTGTCAATTTCCTACCATTAGCCAATTTCAGGTTGATGTGCCATCCATCGGTGCCATAAGAAAAGAGTAAAGGATACTGTAAAGGATCATACCCCCTATGAAGTTCAGAAATGCGCTGCAAAGACCCATCCCTATAGTGCAAAACTATGTCCCTATTATTAACATTATCATTAGGCATTAGCACTCCTACCTCGTCACACATCGGGCTATTGTACCTCCTAGCATGCTCTCCTACAGGCCGTTTGTTCTCATTAATCACTACCCTAATATCTGCTGGCTCATCATGCTGCTCAAATATTTCTTTAGCTACCTTAATAAGTTGAACATAGTGATTATCGTCATGCAAAAGCTCAGTAATACCCCTAACTATGTCAAGCCTTAACCCATCAACTATCCCAAATCTTGTAGCTACTTCAGTTTGCTGGTTGTCGATAAAATAAATTTGGGAAAATTTAGGAGACTCACCTGTTGATGAAACTAAACTACCTATACGATGATAGACTTGACCCTGTACTCTAAAAGAAGGATTGAAGCCAGCCATAGTTATCTCGTTACAGCCAAAGCTTGTCATTTGAAATGCACTATTATACTTACGTATGCTAGCTAGAAAATGTTTACCTGCTGTGTTTTTACCTTCACACAGGCGTCTCAAGAATGACTGGGGCTGTGGAAATGCCTCTAACTGGACATTACCCTTCAAGCAACAAAGGGATTCGGTCTCCTGGGGAAATTTTAATGCGCCGCAGTGTGTGCATTCTACACTAAGTGTGCCTACATCTGTAGTGTTGAAGAAGTTGTGTGGCTGATAGTTAAGCCTCCTAAAGCTTGGGTGTGTGCTTGTACTGTACGTACCTGTTGTCTGCGTGCTGTGTTAACCTGCTGCTCCAGAGCTCTGTAGAGTGGATCAGCTCGAGCTTGTTGATGGGAAGCTGTATCTTGTTGTTGCTCCTCCCTCCTTGTTACTGGGTCTTCACGCGCAAGTCGACGGGCAGCTGTATCACGCTGTTGTTCTTCTTCTCTGGTGGCCGGGTCCGCACGCGCAAGTCGACGGGCAGCTGCATCGTGGATCCGTTCCTGTGATCTTCTTTCTTCGTCCTGGCGGGCCACACGATGGGCTTCTGCGTCACGTTGTCGTCATCTCTGTTGTGAGTCGAGTTCACACCTAGCACTGGATGGGGTGGTAGCTCCAGTTGAAGCCTCCTGGCGGCGCAGTATTTGTCGTTCTGCTTCTTCCCGTCTCTTCTCTGGATCCAATCTTTGGTTCTGCTTGCGTCTCTTTGCTTGAAACGCACAAAAAGTAGACGATCGTTTTCGCTTAGGCGGCATGCTCGGGCATGCTTACACAGCACATCAAATGAATTTGAATTAGAAATATCACGTGTGTACAGTTGGCAAAAACACATGCAGTACAGTGCGAAAAAAGGTGTACTGAAAAGGTGCACAAAACGAAAAAAAAGATTAACACCAGCTGGACTCGAACCCACAACCTCGCGCACGTAAGACAGGCACCTAAACCATTAACCTATTTACTTCACCACATTGTTACAGCAATATTTTTGTCTTATAAAGACTTGTACAAATGGACTGAGATAGGTGTTTACTTGCGGTTTGCATGCGGTTTATAGAAAGAATTCAAGCGAATTTTAGTCTACACACCTGCCTTCAACAGCCCGTAGACGATTAACGATAGCTCGAACGAACTTTTCGAAAGCGTCATTGTTGAGCTCAATAATCAGCGCTTCTGTGACGCCAAAGACGCTTCGAAACGCGCAGCGGTTCGAGAGTACAATGCGAGACATCAAATGGAATGCAGACAGACAGACAGACGGCTTTTCACTCTTATAATATAGATAGTGTTCCGTAGAAAATACATTCAACAGATGAAAGATATTAGTGGTATGGATTACTCTGGGTCAGGAACCAACCAGGAGATAGATGATCAAGGCTCTGTTCTTGCAGGATATGTTCTCTACCTATCCTTGGTGTTCAAGATGATTGCTACAACAGTCATCTTACTACTGTCAGGCTGGATGGTCTACACTATCAAAACCACAAGAAGTTTACACAAGCCTCATAATATATTTGTTGCCAACCTACTGGTATCCGGTATGATAGCTACGCTAATAATCTTTACAATTCATTGCTCCATGATAATCAGTTTTCAGTTGGGAGTGAAGCAATTCATTAATTATTGCATTCTATACAAGGTTGTCATATGTGGTCCACTCTTTGTGAACAATGTTTCATTAATTATAATAGCAGCTGATAAGGTAATAGTTATAACATTTCCTTCCTTGCACAAAAGAATCATGACATCTTGTGTTGCAGTTGCTGTTATCCAAGGTACATGGTTAATAGCTATTATACTTACTTCCTATATAACAACAATTGATGTAGACTATGTCACTAACATTCCAGAATATGGTGTCTGCATTTTTGAAGGAAATGTTTACATTGCAGTTACTTACATTTCTTTAATTCCAGTGGTTGTAGCAGGTATCCTTACCATAATTCTCAACAATCAGTTAGTTGTAAAAGCTTCTTTGGCTTACAGAAAAATTGAAACAGAAGTGAAACCAGCAGGAGCTGACAGCCAGTCTGCAAAGATTGCCACCTTGAAAAATAAGTTGGAGAATATCACACAGAACACAAAGGCAATTACCACAATACTTGTGGTCACTGCATGTAGTATACTTATTTCTCAACTTTCTAACATATCACTATTGTACCTTCATGGAAATGATTCACAGGCTCATCAGGCATATTTTTTTTCCAAACATTGACCACATAGCATGTTTAGTCTTCCAACCACCTATATATGGGCTATATATTATATTGATAAAGAATCCTGAGATTACCGATGAAGTTTCAGAAGAGATTTGCTGAAGTGATAATGAACAACATCAACTTAGATATATCACTGTGGAGTACATTGGTATAACAATCAATATTAGCATTATGTAGCTAAATGAACACACAGTAGTTGCTTTATGTAATTACAACTATGAGATGTAATGTCACAATAATTGTTATATAATAGTGCAGTAGTGGATCCAGTGGGGGGCACGTCCCCCCCCCCTTAAAAATTGCATACAAGATTGAGATACTCTAATATTACTGTAATAAAGCAGTCACAGTGTTCACAAGGCAGTGTAGCTTACCTATGAAGCTATAAATAAGGATTTTTAAAGGATAACTAGCTATTATTACTGTGACCTTTTTTTTTTTCTTTTTTGCTCTTCAACTTTTTTCAGCAAGGTGCCTCCACACTTTTTCCAAACTCTGGATCCACCCCTGCGAGGTATCATGTTTAAACAATGTCTTTAGTAGAGAGGTGCCCATAATAATGGTCCTCTGTCAGGAATGAGGAAAGTTGTTATCGCTATTACTATTGTTATGAAATCAAGGCAGTGCCTTGCCATAACTTTGACAATATGTATGGTGTGTACTATAACTGCACAGATTTCTGAAGATTTCCTACAAATAGTATAACATATATTTGAGTCAGATAGTTACCATATAGCAGTACCTAAAAGCCATAAATGAGATTTCATTCATTTCTCTGTCAGTTGACTAGAATATTTTGTATATGTCTTCATTTTTTGAAATCTTTTAAAATGTAGTATATATGGGAAGGGAGTAGTTTTCTGTATTGACAAGATACATTGCATTCATTAAAGAAATGTGATTGGGATAGTGTGAAGAGTTCCCTAATGTCTACCCTTTGGCATATTAGGGCTGACCAATTGCAATTATGTAGAATGATCAAGAATCCACATCAGTAACATCAAAATCCACTATTTATCTGAATATTATGATCACTAACACCAATTATAGTTTGAGGTGAATGACTGACATGTAGACTCTGACAATTCATAATGTGATCAGTAAGGGTATATACTTATTGCACACACGAGAAGGTTGATTTACATGCAAAAGGTCAATATAATTAGCTTGAATCTTTGAGTGAATGAAAAGGTTAATATTGAAGTCACCTGCCACAATAAACTTACTTACATTTGTAATAGGTAGAACTTGTTAACTTGTACATGCACACATATTATGTCATTGTAATAGGTCACGTGAGTGTAAGATATATAAGTAACTATTCTGTACTTATAACCAGTTGTGTTTCTGTGTGGTTATATGATATATTACATTGCTGCTGTGGTCTAGTGTTGTTGCGCATCGTGTCAGCTTAACTACGAGGCTCATTACAGTGGTAGCAGAGGATGGTTGAATCGAAGCATATAAGTGTACCGAGGCCTTTCCAATCTGGCGATATAACAGAGTGGTTATTACGTTTTGACATTTGTAGCAAAGCAAATGGCTGGAACGCTGCCAAGAAGGCATTAAAACTTCCTACGCTACTAGAAGGAGAAGCTTTAGCAGCATGGACTGAGTTGACAGAGGAACAACAAGCAGATTACGAAGGGGGTGTCTATTTTAGGGACCGGACCGGACCGGACCGTCGGACCGGAAGTTTCTACTTAGCAAGTAGAGACCCGCCGATTATGCTGGCATAATTATGAGCATGATAGGTGCCTGAAAGCATTGAGCATAATGCTAGCATATTAGGTAGAATATTTTGTAATAGTATGAATTCTTGCTTATAAAAATAGCTATCACAGAAAGATCGATATACTCTAATAGAACAGTCAGTAACTCTAATAGAACAATCACATAGCTGACTGTTCTATTAGAGTATATCGATCTTTTCTGTGATATGCATTTTAACAAGTAAGTTCGTGCTTCAGCCACTATAATTTATTCATAAACTGGAAATTATTAGCAGAACATGAGAACTGAGGCATAACTAATTGGGCATAATTTGAGCATATTAGGTAAGTATTGAGCATAAATTTAAGCATAATAGGTAAATTTTTGAGCAGTGCAGCATAACATAATAGGTAAAATTATGAGCATAATCGGCGGGTTCCTATTAGCAAGCTAGGTGTTTAGCAGGTCTATTTTACGGATCAGACCTGAAGAGTTATAATTAAGGCATGCGTGCACGTGGATCGATATTTCCATGATCGTGCGTGTTTTTTAAATTCCGTGTGCAAAGCTCTAAGGCTGAAAGCTTGTGAGAGCTGATGTTTTCCTGGGTTTTCGGGCCTCATCAGAGCTAGTGGAGTTCGGTAGCTATCTCAGCATAATGTAGTGTGTCATTGTTTCGAAGTAGACAAGAATGAAGATTTAGCTGCACACGAATACGTATAAGACTGGTTAATTTAAAGCTTTAGTGCAGGCGAGTGCAGGTGATTCGGGGACAGAGATTGCAGATTAGCCATGTAGATTTAAGATTAGATAGCTACTGGAAAGTCAGCTCAGCTGGTTTTCCCAGGGGGTGAAAATCCCCAAAAGGTACAATCACATGCATACTGTACATTCTATTTAACTAATAATTAAGATTAATTAAGTAAATGTGCAAGGCCATGTGTGACTTCTCTGGGGAGGCATATTTTTTAAGCCTATAAGAGTGTAATCCACGAAAGTAAACTCCCACTGTAGTTATTTGTTGCTAGTTGTGTGTCACTGAGCTGCTGAGCAGTCTGAGCAAGAAATTTTTCAGAAGGACAGTTAGTTATTGCTGCATGCCAGAGCCAAAACATTGTTGCAGTGTGTAACCAACGGCAGACTGATCCAGCATTGATTAGCACTTTTTCTTCTGATACAGATCAAGGAAAATTGGTCAGTCAAAAATAATAGCTATGGCCTTTTTTATAATACTTGCAATTGTGTTTTACGTATGTAGCTATAGCATGCTAGCCTATAAAACACTGCTGTAATATTACACAGTAACCTATACTGCCGGTAACATTTTCATGTGACATTGATTTGTATAATTCTACATAGAGGACTGGAAATCTGACCATGCGGCATTGCATACTGGTATATCAAAATGAAACAAAAGAATTTTCTAGCAGAGCTCAAGATGGTTCACAATGTACGTGTAACACCGGATGGAAAGGACATGTGTGCAAGTTTTTTAAATGTTTGACTTGTTAAATATTACCTAAGTCTGATTCATGCACAATACCACAGTGTACATACATATAACATCATTAATATAAGCATCAACACGGTTTCAGGCCTTCTCATTCCTGTCAAAGTCAGCTACTGCTACTAACCGATGACATTCTTAAAGCTATGGACGAAAAGAAACAAGTAGATCTGATCTTTTTAGATTTTTGCAAAGCCTTTGATAAAGTGCGGCTATTAAACAAACTAAAGCACTATGGAATTACTGGTAACCTTGTTAAATGGATAGAGCAATGGCTGACTAAAAGAAACCAACAAGTAACTCTAGAAAATCATGTGTCAAGTAAACTACCTGTAAAGCCTGGAGTTCCACAAGGAACCGTATTGGGACCTCTCATGGTTTTGTTGTACATGAATGACATTGATGAAAATATTTCCTCAACTGTTCGGCTATGTGCTGATGATTGCGTTATGTATAGGATAATTGATTCCTTAGAAGATTCACTGTGCCTTCAAAGAGACCTCAGTACCATTCTTAACTGGACTAAAAAGTGGCAGATGCAATTGAACATTGACAAATGTGTAGTATTAAGGTGTACAAGATCATCATCTCCCATTAATTATGACTATAATTTAAATGACGAAACTCTTCAAGTAACAGAACAACATCGATACCTGGGACTTATTTTTCATAAAAGCATGCAATGGTCGCATCATATTCAAGCTATGTGCATTAAAGCAAACAGATCCTTACATTTTCTTCGGCGCAACTTAAGTAAATGTAGTAGTAATGTCAAGCAAAATGCCTACTTTACCATTACAAGACCATTGTTAGAGTATGCAGCTTGTGTCTGGGACCCTTATCATGAATACTTAATATATGACATAGGAAAAATCCAATGACATGCTGCAAGATGGGTCCTTTCTGATTTTAGTTGGTACAGTAGTGTGACAGATATGTTGAACTTCCTTGAATGGCCAACCCTACAAGAGAGAAGACACATTAATAGGTTAAGCCAATTTCACAAAATTGTTCATCAGCTTACTCCTTCCGGCCATACAGCTACCATCTTATTTCTTACCAACTCAGTATCCAACTAGACAGCTTCATCAACATCGATTTATCATCCCAGTCAGTTCCACTGTATCGTATCAGAAAAGTTTCTTTCCGAATACTTTAAGAGAATGGAACACTTTACCTAGCAACTTTATTGAAGAGCAATCCACAGAAATTTTTACCAACCACCTTGTCATCACTCAATAAATAATTTTATGCATGCATGTATGTGTTAAATGTTTTCTTTTGTTTGTAATTACCTGGGTCAATTATCAGCTATGCTGTCTCGACCCAGTATATAATCATAATCAGCAAAACGTTTGCTGCTGCCAGGTAGCTAAGGGCATTAGCTAGCAAGATTGCTAAGATAACCGTCGTCTCTGATATGAACGAGCAAGCTTCACCCGTGAACAGTTGCTATCGAGGTTGCTATTTACTGTAAGCTACAGTCACTGTAGTTAAAATGGCTTTTGCAGGACTATAGCTAGCTATAGATACGTACACCCAGCACGAGAGTGACCAGACCAATGCAAAGCTACAATCATCCGGGCACGACAGAGCTGGAAAAATGCTCGTGGGCTGGCACACAGACTATTTCTAGTCTAGATCTGGTCCGTAAAATAGACTTGAACGTATTAAACACTTGGCTTGCTAAACAGGAACTTCCGGTCCGACGGTCTGGTCCGGTCCGTAAAATAGACACTCCCGATTACGAAGCGACAACGAAAGAACTCAAGAAAAAACTTTCACCGCTGGAATTCTCATCTTTAGAAGCATTCCACAAACGAAAACTACGGCCAGAAGAGGCGTTGTCGATGTTCTTACAGGACTTGAAACAAATGCTACTCCACGCTATGCAAAACATTGATGGAACTTCTAGAAACCAACTCCTGTTGCACCAGTTTTTGGCTGGCCTATAGTGCACCAAGGCATAAACTACCAAAATAGAAAATGAACATATATTTCTTGTTAAAAGCTGTGGCTAGTTATTTCTTATGCTGTTCATAATAATAATAATATGCCTTTTATAAAACCACCAAAAATTGCGCGAATTTGACCATGGATTATGGAGTTACGCGATCGCCTGCAAAACATTTGTATTAAGAATTTTTTTGTTCCGCTTATGATGTCAGTATACGTAATACTCTCGGACACGCTCGATTGTATTCTGTTGTTTCTTCGACATCCTATCGAGTTTTTAACATGCCAAAAAGAAGAGGAAAAGACAGAGGAATGGTTCTGTAAACTTGGAGCACGCTAGAGATCGCCTAAAGCGGCTGCGTGTTTGGCGACACCGGAGAGAACCCAAGACCATTATTATTATTATTATTATATTTATTACTGTGCAGCAATCAAAAGATTATAACGCACAGGTGTGATCATAAAAGTTACTTAAGTTATTACAAAACTCATTAGGGGTAGAGGAATTAATTACATCAGCAGGGAGTTGGTTCCATAATTTGATGGTTGATGGGAAAAAGGAAAATTTGTATGCATCAATTAGAGTCATTGGTTGGTGATAGTAGCCACTCCTTAAACTTGAAAGTTTAGGGGTAAGATCATCTGTAGGCACAATCAAATATCCGTTAATTATTTTGTAAAAAGTACTTAATTTAGCTTGGGTTCTTCTTGCCTGTAACAATGGTAGATTAAGAGAAGACAACATGTTAGTAACACTTGAATATCTTGAAAAGTCATTAAAGCACAATCTAGCAGTAGTTCTCTGGATCGATTCTAGCTTGTTTATATTCAACAAGGTGTGGGGATCCCAAGCAGACGCAGCATATTCAATGATTGGACAAACCATAATCTTGAAACAATTACATTTAATGTGAGTAGGACATTCGTCTAAGTTACGATACAAAATGTTGTTTACTTGTTTGGCCTTGTTGGTAATCCTTTGAACATGCTCATTCCATGAAAGGTTGCTTGAAATTGTTACGCCAAGGTATTTGGTATGAGCAACTTGGGCAATAGGTACAGCTTCAATGCAGTAATTCAAGACAATGGGGCTTTTCTTATTGGTAACTCTCAAGAATTCACATTTGCTGGGGTTAAACTCCATCTGCCAAATACGTGCCCATTGTGCGAGAGCATCTAGGTCTTCTTGTAATGCATGACAATCAGATTCAGATTTAATGTAGGAGTAGAGTAATACATCATCGGCATACAACTTTACCATGGAAGACTTCCTCAATCTTTCGTCTGAAGTTGGCTCCTTCTTTCCTTTTACAATAAAATTATGGAACCAACTAGATGATCATAATTATTATCCAAGTTCCATCTCTTGATTTATTTAACAATTATATAAATTTGTAAATAAGTAGCTAACTACATATGTACGAATATACTCATGATTGAGTTTGTACATTAATAAATATATATATATATATATCGACAAGGCTCTGGAACGAGCTCGATTGTTGATGGCTATCGATGCTGAACTACAGGAACCTGCTAAAGAGTCGTGCTCTGCGATTGTTCCAGCAGCCACTAGCAACCAAGAATTCCAGCAGCTTAGCGAGTTGAAGAACTAACGCTACAAGTTGCAACGCTAACCAAACGCCGTTCGCGACAACCACAATCTTTTACTGCAAGACAATGTTTCTATTGTAACCAGCCAGGACACCTCCAGCGTAACTGCCCACAGCGAATCCAAGATGAATATGAACAGCGTCGTTGTTATTTGTGTGGCCAGTGGGGTCATGTGGAGCAATATTGTCAGATGCAGTTAAACGACAACGGGGCGCCCAAGTCAGGCCGTGGACGCCCCAGACAGCCATAGGTCCAAATCAGACTATTACAGTAGCTGCAGTTAGAACAAGTGCAGCCATCATCACAGGTGAACTAGCTGGTAGACTGGTGGAAATGATGCTAGATTCAGGGTCAGCTGTGTCATTAATAATGAGAAATGAAATCATCACCTGTGGTGATAAGATTACCACCTTGACGCCACCACCACCACTTAAGTTGATTACAGCTTCTGGGGAACCACTGCCAATTAGTGGTTGTGTAAGGCTTCCAGTCAAAGTTAACCAACTACAAGTTATTCATAACTTCATTGTTGTTGACAGGTTAGTTGCCCCAGTAATCTTGGGTTTAGATTTCTTACAGCAACATAATCTTGTTCTTAATTTTGCTTACAGCCCAGTCATGATACAGCCATTTAAAGGTGATACTGAACCAGTTGAAACAACACCAACTATATCAGAGGAGCTGCACCCTTTATGGGCAGATGTCACAAAGGCTAAGATCAAGCTCTGTGTAGCCAGCATTGTGGAAGAACCAGGTATTGATGTCATTGATGAGTGTGTAATACCATGTTTTGCCAGTATGACAGCTTACGACATGCCTGAGAGCAGTAGACCATGCTTGCAATCTGTTGTCCAACAGTTTAAGCAACTTTTTGCCACCAAGCCAGGCAAGGCTAATGGCACATACCACTACATTACAACCAGCGGCACTCCTGTGAACGTTCCTCCTAGACGCATTCCTGCACATTATAGAGCTGAGATTGAAGCCCAGCTGCAGCAAATGTTGGATAATCACATTATCGAAGAAAGCAGCAGTCCATGGATGGCCCCTGCAGTCTTTGTCAAAAAGAAGTCTGGAGAACTTCGCTTCTGTGTGGACTATAGGGAGCTCAATAAACACACTTCCCGTAATGTTTATCCGCTCCCATTACCAGACGAGGTTCAAGACTGTTTAGCTAGCTCTTCCATCTTTTCAACATTAGATCTACAAAGTGGACATTGGCAGCTTCAGGTCAACCCAGCAGATAAGGAAAAGACAGCATTTTGTCCTGGTCCAGGAATGGGCCTGTTCCAGTTTTGCAGGATGCCATTCGGGTTAACAGGAGCACCAGGATCCTTTCAGCATTTAATGGACACTATCTTTCGAGGTTGCCATATGTCACTATTTATCTGGATGATATTCTTATTCATTCAGCAACCGAGGAGGCACATCAAGAATATATGACCACAGTTTTTCAGAGGCTACATGATGCTGGTCTTACCTTGCGTGGTAGAAAGTGCCGAATTGGTATGACTAGTGTAACATATTTGGGGCATGTTTTTTCAGCCAATGGTATGTCACCAGATCCAACTAAGGTTCAGGCAGTTCAAGCTTGGCCAGTTCCTACAGATGTTAAGGGTCTGCGGCAATTTCTAGGCCTTTCATCATATTATCGTCGTTACATCCAGGATTTTTCTAAGATAGCAGCTCCCTTACATGCACTGACACAGAACAATGCTAGGTTTAACTGGGATGATGCTTGTCAAGCAGCATTTTTGAGCCTCAAGCAGAAATTGATACAACCACCTGTTTTAACTTATCCCCAGTTCCACACTTCAGCTAGTCCATTTGCTGTCTACACTGATGCTAGCAATGTTGGTTTAGGTGCAGTGCTGGAGCAAGACCACCACGTTATAGCTTATGCCAGCCGCACACTGTCCAAGTCTGAGCAAAATTACAGTATTATTCAGAAAGAGTGTCTTGCCATTGTTTACGCCACCAAGCAATTTAGACATTACTTGCTGGGAAGGCAGTTTACTTTACACACTGACCATGCCCCATTACAATGGCTGTCTGGTCAGCGAATGGAAGGCCTTTTGGCTAGATGGGCACTGGCACTCCAAGAATATCAATTTCAAATAGTGTATCGCAAAGGTACACTACATGGAAATGCTGATTCCTTATCACGTCGTGGTGAAGTAGATGATTCTCTACAAGCAGCAGCCACTATGATTCAGACTGGTATGTCATTGCAGACCCTACAAGTGGCACAACTAGCAGATCCAGTTCTCCTAGATATTTATCGCCACCTCTTTCAAGGGAAAAAGCCAATGGCTAAGCGATGGAAGTGCCCTTCCTTATGTCGATACCGGCAGTTATGGCCTCAGCTTAAGGTAGTGGATGGTGTTGTCTGCCGCAAGTATTGTCCTGGACCACTCCAAGAGTCTATAACTGTTCCAGTACTTCCTCGCAGCTTACAACATGATGCCTTAGTCCAGGCTCATGACACACCTGCTGCAGGTGACCAAGGACAGGAAAAGACCTTGCATAATTGCGCCATGATGGCTATTGGCCAGGCATGGTCAGTGATGTCAATAAACATTGCCAACAATGTATCACTTGCCAGCAGTCAAAGCTACCTGCACCAACCAGAGCACCACTTATTTCTCTTCCAGTTGGTAAGCCGTGGGAAATGATAGCAGTTGATGTGCTAGAGGTGCCCATATCTTTCAATGATAACCGGTAGTTGTTGGTGGTACAGGATTACTTCACCAAATGGGCAGATGCCTTCCCCATGCCAGATCAGACTGCTAAATGCATCACCAAAGAATTGAATGGGTTATGTTCCAGAATGGGGCTGCCAAGTGTTCTACACTCCGACCAAGGCAAAAATTTTGAAAGCACCATTCTGAAGCAAACATTAGATGCTTTTGGGGTGACCAAGTCACATACTACTGCTTACCATCCCCAAGGGGATGGTATGGTTGAAAGATTGAACCGGTCTCTTCTTCAGATGTTGCGCTCTTATGTTGAACAAGAAGCAGATTGGGAGCGCTATCTTCCATTGGTGATGTTTGCTTATCGTACCACAGTCCACTCCTCTACTAAGGTTTCTCCCTTCATGCTGATGTATGGACGACAAGCTTCATTCAATAATTTCTCTGAAAAAGATGCATTCGACCCTAACTCATATGAAGCACAGCTACGACATAAGATGGCCAGTTTACAAGACATGGTAGAAGCAAATTTGGTGGATGTAGCCAGCTTCCAGAAGGCTGCATATGACAAACATTCAATGCATCATCAATTCAAAGCAACTGATCCTGTATGGTTGTCCAACCCCAGACGTGGCAAACTTGATCCCAGGTGGGAAGGTGGATGTACTGTCTCAGATGTCAAGGGTGAAAGTACAGTTGAAATATGCAAGGGTAACACTAGAAAGGTTATTCATGTTAACCGCTTACGGTATCGCATGGGATCCCAAGAGACAGCTGTACCTATAGAAGCCCAGAAGCCAGAGAGAGTATTGTGGCAACCACCAGCAATTGATCACTCTATAGTAATGGCAGATGATTCTGCACCTGGCCTAGCTTCTGATGACACCAGCACTCGCCGATATCCATTACGTGAGAGACGACCACCTGAATGGCTTAGACCTTAATTATATGAACATTTACAAGGAGGGGGGAGTGTAATAGGTGGAACTTGTTAACTTGTGCATGCACACATATTATGTCATTGTAATAGGTCACGTGAGTGTAAGATATATAAGTAACTATTCTGTACTTATAACCAGTTGTGTTTCTGTGTGGTTGTATGATATATTACGTTGCTGCTGTGGTCTAGTGTTGTTGCGCGTCGTGTCAGCTTAACTACGAGGCTCATTACACATTGGAGGACAATGATAGAAGAATAGAGTTCAATTGATTAATAACAACTTTCGAACAAGTAGATGGAGAGCAGAGAGGGTAAATAGATTGTTAAGAGGTGTAGTCTTGGTGTTTGATTACTACTAAATCAACATGTTAATAGATGTAGTATTGAAAGTTACAGGTATCTACCAATCATAAGTGTTTAAATACATTTCCACTGTCTAAATATGCAGACTGGTTAGTTAGGTATTGTGGCGTAAAATGGTAGCCGCATGCTGCTTCATTTGGCCCCCAGCCTTGTGACTGTGGTCAGGCAGGCAGGCAGGCAGGCAGGCAGGCAGGCAGGCAGGCAGGCAGGCAGGCAGGCAGGCAGGCAGGCAGGCAGGCAGGCAGGCAGGCAGGCAGGCAGGCAGGCAGGCAGGCAGGCAGGCAGGCAGGCAGGCAGGCAGGCAGGCAGTTTCAGTGATTTTTAAAAATTCTATATCCAGCCGCTGTATGCGTTTTTCTTGTTTTCAATGCTGTATTAAGATTGATGTTAGATAGACCAAATAAAGGTGATTTTCATCACATAATATGTTTTTAGGATTTTTAAAGGTGACACATGTCATTTTTGGGAATCCCTAATTGAACAATACTACCATTATACCGTTTGGTACTGGAACAACTTAAACATCAAAAACTTGGATAATTTACTTTCCTTTGTTGAAAACCATATAATACATTGTTTTCATACATTATAGTGTTTCACCCTTGATTGGTTTTGTTAGTGCAGAGTGAATGATCATGCTCTTTTAGTGCAGAGTGACAGTAGTGACTGCTCTATTAGAGTGTTTTAGTACTTTATTACGATGTGTAGTGTCAAATGACCAATCTATTTGTGTAGAATGACTGCTTTATTAAGCTGTTCTAGTCTTGGTAGAGTGACTGCTCTATTTGATTACTTCAGTGGAGAGGAACTGCTTATTGCAGAGTGACAGTGTTTCGATCATTTTATGAGACCAGATCTGAGCAATATAACTACAAAGATGCAAGATGCCCTTTATCAGTACTTTTTCTTTGATTGTTTCCATTCCCAAACTTTCAAGTTTTGATAGACTATTCAACTTCAAGAAAGTTTTGAGAAAATATTCCAGAATTTGGCTGGCTACTATACCAGGCTCAGTATGTACAAGTTGAGCTGAGTCCTCTATTTTTTTCTCAAGAGAAATACATTGCCAAGAGCAGATATGTGAGGTTTAATGTGGCTCCATTATAAATTCAGCAAAGGGCTGTAGCAGACTGTGTATTTTGTGGCTTCTTTATTTTGAATTGTCATAATTATTAATTGTGTGAGATAAAATTTTAGTAGGTCAAGCAGTACTATAAAATGGGCTAAATATTCAAAGAATCAGTGTATGTGGCCTGCTGAGAGAGCATAAACTCGACTAGCTTGCATACCTGTAATTTTGTTTTTTGAGATGCTGTATATAGCTTACTTTCAGAGAACATAGAAATTTAGTATCCTAGTCTATCTTTTATATGGGTCTCCATGTCATGAGGTAATGCCCAAGAAAGCATGTTCAGTTTCTAATAGCTACATGCCTGTGCAGTCAATAGTTACAACACATTTATAATGAATTGTGACCATTAAGTTTCATGACAACAGATTTGTTAACATTGAAGGGTATTTGCCATCCATTCTTGTGCTCATGAATTAAACAGTCTAGATCTGATTGCAGTGTTACATATCAGACCCCTGTATGAATTACTCTGTAAAGTCAACAGTCATCAGCAAAGAGATAGCTATAATGGAGATGACATGTATATACTTGTTCTGAAATACCAAATGAGAAACATCAACAGTCCTAGAATAGTTCCTTGTGGAATACCTGACACGACAGATGCAAGTAGAGAACACTCACCACCTGTTGTGTTCTCTGAATCAGGTATGTTTCTATATCCATTGATATACATATAGTAATCATTTGTGACAGCCTTCTATGAGACACTCCATGACTATCAAAGTCTTAGCAAAATCTAAATAATATCAACTAGGAGATGATTGTCCATAATCCTCAACCATTCATGCAGTGAAACAAGCTGTGTTTGACATGAATGACCCGATCCGAATCCATGCTGATCATATTACTACTTTTGAGATGTTTCAAAACAGAATGAAAAATCATGTTCGAGGGTTTTACGTAGCTACAACAGATTGATGTTGGAGGGGTTATTACATACACCTGTCTTGAATATATGCAGGAGTTAGGTTTGCGATTAACCAATCTGTAGGAAGACTACCGGTGTACATCAATCGGTAACTGGAGCTATTTTGTGAGCACAATGTTTAATATGTATAGGAAAGGAAATTAAAGGCATAGCCTAGTAGGAATGTCATAGCTTTGTACATTAGGATTTGTAGACAGGTTTTCATTTGTAAATTTTGATTATTTAGAATGTTAACTTTTTCTCTTGGGCTGTGGCTTTATTGAGTTCCATCAACACACAACTAAGAATGGTAGCTATATCCCACAATTTTCTTTAATACGTTAATCAAATTATTTTCTAAAATTATCTTTGGTTTCCTGCAAATGAGTTGATAAATGACTAATGGACTAAAATTGGTATTTAGAATGAGCTTTACCAGGTTTCCATTAGTTATGTAGCTAGGGTCCGCAATCTGAAAAATCAACTTTTACAAATCGATCCCCCTACCATTGTGGGATGTTCATTGTGGTATCTCATTGCTAGATCCACCATGAAACCGGAGACACGATTGTTGTCTTGCTTCACAGAAATATCGATTTTAGTATTTTGTGAGATGCAAAAATTATATTTTAAATTTCGTGCTCCACACAAAGAACAGGATAGAACTTGCTGCTTAGTTAGATATTATCTAGTGTTAATGTAGTTAAAAAGTACGCACAGTAATAAGCAAATGATTCACTGGGTTCCCGGCACAGGGTTGCTTTCTCTCAAAAAGCAGAAAACGAAACACAAATTTTTGAATTCAAACTGCCCTACCAGCCAAGCAAGGCCGGAGGAGACGGTCCGGTTGGTCAGGCCTGAGCCGGACCAATAATCTGGAGTTGAACCAACTAGCTGACCAGTTCGAACTAAATTACTCTCATGCAATCTTTGGACGATCACATCTACATGTAGCTACGTACATTTTACAGATGTTATTGAAAATGCATGGCACTAGTTACCTAGTTTCTCAACCTAACTAAAGCACAGAATTACACGTATAATACCTCCAATTACCTTACAGTACAGCATGGCATTCTTATCGTTTTGTACAGAAATGATTGTGGGTTCTACGTACACTATCACGTGTGCTGACAGTTGGCATTTATCACGTGTAAGGCAGGTGCCTTCTTTGATTCTAAACCAGCATACTTATATCACAATTCAATCTTCATAAAATAATCATTAGCATTCCTTGGCTTGTCTCTCTTGGCTTCTTTTACTGGGCGAAGGGCTGGCACTCGGGCTGGCAGTGACAAACCAGATGACTCATTCCGCGGCAAGAAGCTGTACACCCATACATTACATGGTGGCCATCTGGATGAGATGTTGACTCCTCTTCAACTACCCACTCGTCCTGTCGAGATACTGAACAAACTCTCAGTCTCACCCACATCGCGCCATTTTCGAATACTGATTGGTCTCGTGACGGTCCACCAGTATATTTACGTGATGATCCGTTCACTTCATACAAACCAGTATAGTAGTATACTGTATTTTTGTAGCTGTGTAGCTTTTTATTATAGCTGTGTGAATTTACTGTATAGTAATTATATCCTAGCTAAAGGGGGCCATGCTGCTGTGAAATTTGGGGGGACAGTTGAAAGTTGCTAGCTAGTTTTACTTTAAAATTTAGCATCAATTTTAAGGCATTTTCAAGCCTTTAAATTTCATGCTGTGTCCCCTGTATGTCAGGTCTACAATTATACATAGTATAGAAAGTCTGAAGAACAACAGATAGGCTTGAGCATATTTATATAGCTAGCTAGCAGTGAAATATCACTAAAATTGCATATATCTGAGTGTCTGATTTTTTAAAATTTCCTGTGGAGGCATGCCCCCAGACCCCCTTAGGATGCTCGTGCTTCACATTTCGCACACTGCGTAACAGCTCCTCTCTCATTGGCATGTATATAGTAGCAATTTCAACATTATAGTCAATGGCCTGACCAACTCAATTTTCCCTCCTCTGGCCCTGCCAAGACAAGAAAAGCCAACTCTTCCTCATAGTGATGTGATAAGGTTGGATGCATAGTCTGTCTACGCTGTTAGTCTGGAAAGGATCTGAGACTTCTCACCATCTGGGTGAAGAACGTCAAAATTTTCGTGCGTCATTTCAAGGGATTCTCTCAATGGTACCAAAGTGCTTTCCAGTACTTCTGATGCCACACTGGTCACTTAATTTTGTTTAGAATGATGATAAATGATGGATCAAAACGTTTGGTAGTAGTAGTAGTTGGTGTTTCTGTGATTTCATATGATGCAGAATACCAGCAGCTCCACCCAGCTCGAATCAAAAATAAAAGATTTTGTGCTTTTTTCGGTTTGTTTTTGGATGTTTTGCAGCATAATGGTGATGTAGGGTGATCTAGTGAAGATTTGAAGCTGCTGTGGAGCGTGAGAGGTGAAGTCAAATTTGGACGATTTTTCTGCCTCCCTTGATGAATAGGGTGGGGACTATTCTACGGAACGGAACGGAACGGAACGGAACGGAATGATGGACTAAACTGCGGAACGGAATGCTTTCTCAGATTGAAGCTTGCAGCTTACCATTGCTGTACAAGTTATCAGTGGTACTTCCAGCAGGTAATCAAACGTACCCCAAGAAAGATAAAACGAATTTAAGGATCGATTGTGGGTTCTTGTTGGTTGTCATTAGTAACGAAGTACTAATTGTGGGAATAGCTGACTCAGTGTGTTCATCTTCGGATATATCAAGTAGGGAACTTAATGCATGACTTGTTTTTACTAGTATGTGAGTTATTTTTACTTACTTGACTTTAGAATGTACAGTCTGAGGCCCAGCCTTTCTAATCGGCACAAATCAGTATGTGTATAGCTACACTACAAAGGAAACAAGTATGGTGACAAGCTGAATCAACTCAGTCTAAGCAGAATCTAAAGGAATTTTGTGCAGTGTGTGAGGAGCAAACATTCAGATACCTCAAGGAGGCTATATTGTGTGAACATCAATGATTCATTAACAGAGTAGTGGACTATTGTCAGATATCTCAGCCTGAGTACTGAGTTGAATTCTGGATGGGGTCTATTTTACAGAATGGAATGCTTTCTGAATCAACTTGCAGCTTGGTTAGCTGCTATCATTGCTGAAATTGCATTTTATCAGTGGAACCTCCAGGAAAATGGAATAGGATAATTATAAAACATTAATTAAGTGATTGTTTAGGTAATCATGACTTTATTCAGTCTAATAAACAGAATATATGGTTGATTGAATGAGGTATCACTTTCAGAATGTTCAGACGACCAGTGATGAGATGCATGGATTCATCGAATTTTTGTTGTGGTTGGAGACATTAAATATCCAAAAGCAAATTGACTGTATAATATTAATTCACTTTCTTTATATTTTCTCAATTTTGAGCCTGTGTACAAATAATTGGATTTTCCTTGTCAATAGAAATCCTAGAATAAGATGGGAGAGAAACTTATCTTTGTTTACCTATACTGTACAACCAAGAGTTCGTAATACTGATTTGTATGGGGGAGAGTGTCTAACTCTCAGTATGGCCTGTACAAACACCCTGCGTAAAGTTCACCTTTACTGGGGGTAGAAAACTGTTGATTAGTGTTGCTGAAGAAGGTAAAGCCTTTGTTCTGAAATAAGGCCGAGGTGTTACTTTAAGGCAGGGTGTTTGGTGAATGCATTCAAGTTAGACACTCTTCACCTTATTATGAACTCTTGGTACAACTTCAAAGGAAATGAAGAAAACATACAGATGAATCAATAAAATCACTACAGTAAGGTGAATTACAGACTAGTGAGATCTTGGTTAATTAATGACAGTGGTTGGAGATTAAGTGTGGTAGCTTCTTGCTCTTGAATATGTTGCAAAGTGGAAGTACAAATCAAAATGGGATATCAATTTCATTATGAAAAATTTGTATACATAAATAATCTAGCATTACTATTTCATTTGTCCTCCACTTAAACATGCTACAACAGTACTAGTGTCAGTACATTGGCAGTGAGTCTACCTTGAAATTTCAACTCTAGAGTAGTTCCAACACAGGACAGCCCGCACTGTAACAAATACATGTGATCCCATTGTAATTTCATGGACCAGCTGGACTGGGAATCACTTGAAAATAGACGAACAAATTTAACCTGTTTTGTTTGAAGTGAAGCATGTGAAATGTTACACTTAAGAAATCCTAGGATTCTTAGGTGGTATGTAATTAATGTGAGTGTTCTATTTCAGGTCTGACTAGATACATTGAAATTACACACACATCCTGGTCCAAATCACGTTTGCCTGGTGGCTACGGGCATGGTTTCACATGCGGCTTATAATAGAGATTTGGCTGATCTTGGAGTTTTGGCATTTAGCCTGATTCAAGGCTAGCAGTCAGACACATCCTTGAATTTTGCAACAGATAAAATCAGCTCACTATTGAATACGGCATTAGTCCACTGCACCAGCTGTTAATATATAAATAACTCCATGCATACACTTCAGTGATGTTTGCAGAATATACCCTCCTTGCGGTCTGCCAAAATATTTGCTCCTCACACACTGCACAAAATTCTTCAAGTTTTAATTCAGCTGGCTCTTTCCTGTTACCAGTATCTTCCTGCTTGCTTTATTTATACACTGACTTATGACTTAAAAGACCGGCCCAGACTGTTTTCTAAAGTCTAAATAAGAAAAACAGATCACATAAAGTTCCCTTCCGTATGGATGAACATCACTGATACAGCTCATCCCACAATAATACTTCGTTACTAATGACAACCAACAAAAACCCACAATCGATCCGTTAATTCTTTTTGTCTTATGTTTAATCACCCACTGGAGATGCCACTGCTAACTTATAAGGGAAGTTTCAGCAATGGTAAGTTGCAAGCTTCAATTTGAGAAAGCGTTCCGTTCCGTGGTTTAGTCCATCATTCCGTTCCGTTCCGTTCCGTTCCGTAGAATAGTTCCCACCTTAAAACGTCATTAATACCGTAGGGCTACTTATTTTCGAGGATAAAAAATTTCGAGGATTTCGCGGATAATCATTAAACCGCGAAAATATTTATCCTTGTAAATTTTCAGTAATTTTTCAGTTCCACGGAGTCGTAGAGCAGCTGTTACACGTGGTCAGTAGTAGAGAAATGACACTGTGGAATTACTTCAAACGAGAGGTCAAGGCTCCTTTACCGTCACCTTCTGGCAGTTTATCTAAAGCGATATCTTCGGGTGGAATTCTTGCTGCTAACAAAGAGGTTGAGCGAGTGATGGGCTCAATTAATGATGGAACACTGCTTAAGAGGGGCGCTTATCAAAACACTTTAATGATGAAGAGAGGGCGCAAATCGGCCATTATGCTGCTGATCATGGAGTAGCTGCTGCAGTGAGACACTTTCAAAGGCTATTTCCTTGAAAGAATACAGCGTAAAGCAACCAGAATGATTCCATCTATCAACCATTTATCATACTACGACAGATTAAGACATCTAAACATACCATCTTTACAACACCGTAGACGAAGGGGTGATTTGATATATTTGTACCAAATTCTCAAAGGCAGTTATGATATAGAAAATCATTTATTTACCCCATCCACTTCTACTGTAACAAGAGGTCACACAAGGAAATTATTCAAACATCACACTAATTCGTATACAAGATCTAATTTTTATAGTAACAGAGTAATCAATGACTGGAATTCATTACCCCAATCTATTGTTGATTCTCCCTCTGTCAATGATTTTAAAACACTGCTGGACAGACACTATAGTAATTGCTTATTTGATTTTGTATAGTAATTAGAATAGCTAAGTACATAATAATTATTAATTTTGTTTATGGATGTACAGGCATAAGCCTTTATCCTTAAAATACAAATACAAATTTCCAACGCGCAAGGTGAAAGAAAGCAGTGTGCGCACGTGGAGAGATAAGTATCTGGAAGATCTACAAATTAGAAAGAAAGAAGGAAGAGAAATGGTCGTAAAGAAGCTTCCATACAAGAAAAGAGGTAGACCATTACTTCTGGGAGACTATTTGGATAGGCAATTGCAAGCGTATGTCACAGAAATCCGTCAAATGGGTCTAGTTTTAAATACTAGTGTCCTTATAGCTGCAGCAAAGGGGTTAGTTTTACACCATGACAGCAACTGGCTAAAGGAGAATGGTGGACACCTAGAACTGTCAACCTACTGGGCAAAGGGAAGGCTAAGAAAACTTGGATTTTCAAAGAGAAGAATCACGACAAAAGCTAGTCTAACTCATGTAGACTTTGAAGAGCGCAAAGCTCAGTTTGTATTTGATGCTCAAGCAATCATAGAGTTGGAAGAAATTCCTGATGACCTTGTTGTGAATTGGGATCAAACTGGCATACACTATGTCCCTGTCTCAGACTGGACAATGGAAAAGACTGGTGCCAAGAGAGTTGCGATAGCTGGAACAAATGATAAGCGACAGATCACTGCTGTGTTTGCTGGGGCTATGAATGGAACATTCTTACCACCTCAACTGATATATCAAGGCAAGACACCAAAGTGTTTACCTCCCCTGGATGATGTCCCTTCTGACTGGGATGTAACCTTTACTGAAAATCACTGGGCAAACGAAATGACTGTCATGAGATACCTAGAAAAAATCCTTTTCCCATACTTTGAAGCAAAGAGGGCTGAGTTGCAGTTGGGTACTGACTTTCCTTGTTTGGTTGTCTATGATAGGTTTCGAGGTCAGTGCACTCCTAGAATCACTTCGATGCTGAAGAAGAGGCACATTTACATTGTTATAGTACCAGCCAACTGCACTGATCGACTGCAACCTCTTGATGTCAGCGTCAATAAGGCAGTGAAGGTATTCTTAAGAAACCAATTTCAAGATTGGTATGCCTTGCGTATGTGCCAACAAATGAGGTTACGTCCTGATGAAAAAACACCTTTAGTACCAGTGGACTTTAAAATGTCGATCGTGAAGCCCCTTGGCATCCAATGGATGCTTAACGTGTACAAATACATGACCAGTAGGCCAGACATTATAAAAAATGGATTTCGCAAATGTGGCATCAAAAGTGAATGAATAAAATAGACACAATTATTGTACATTAATAACTTGTGAACAATGTAATATCTATCTTTGATAATTATTATTCAATCAATTTACAATGTGTATACTAAAATTTCAGTACATAATGCTACAACACAGTTGCTGTAAATGGTGTCAATACCTGCTGTTCAAAGCATAGCAACAGATGTGAACGCATGCTGCTTTGTGCAAACTGTACATTGACAGGATTTTGCTTATGTAGCAAACCTGTGGCAAAAGCAATGCTAAACACACCGCAATCATCTCCACCTTCCTGCTTTTGGACTGGCTGATAACTCAACTTGGGCTTCTTCGTGATATCAAAGAGATTTAAACAAATAGTTCTCATTTCTGAGTCCGGAGAGGAAAACACAGAATCATATACTTTAACCTCATTCTTGGCACAAGAGATGGTAGATGCAACACACCAATGAAGCCGATTATTCAAGTAAACAATCTGTATACCATTCTTAATTTTGGCTTGCTGTTGCCTGCCTTGTAGCAGAGATAGTTGTAATCCAGAAATGGCTGTAAATTGTTTTTTTAAGCAAACATTGCGCAAAATTAATATGGTGGTCATTAAGGCGCTTTCCTTGTACAAGTATATTCCGGTCTGAAGGGGTAAGAATAAATTTCTCTATTTGTAACCACTGTCCTTCCAAAAGATTTATAACTTCTTCGCCGTCAACATGAACCTTCTTTTTAGGATTGCCTTCTTCCTCTTCACCATCAGATTCGTCACTAGATGAGCCAGTATCGTCGATTTCAATAGAGGGAGTGCTAGATACATGAACAGTTAGCTTACGAACTGGTACACAGTTAGCTTGTGCTGCACTGCTCGAGGCACTAAGTGCCCCACTAATGGTTGTAGTTTGGGTGTTATTCTTATCACTTTGTGCTGCTAGTGGGGTAATTCCAAGGCAAGCGAAACGTTCCAGTTGGGCGCCTTCTGCAGCAGTAACCTTTGTACCTTTTGCTTGAAATCATCTTTCACGGGGCCACTAAATACTAACTTACAAGGTACATCTTGCCCACCCTGCTCCAGATCCCTTGAATACTGAGGAGGACCCGTGACAGTGCATGATATTGTGCCTCCTTTTCGTAAAAACAGGTCACATGGTACTGAAATGGTGCGAGGCACGTGGCCAACGATAGTATCATCTTCCGTAATAGCAACAGCATAATCATCGTGGTCGTTATCGGTTTCTCTTCGGCCCTGGAACGTTTTTCCAATTGTTGGTGTAAAAATATCTTTGTAAATATGATATCCTCGGATCACGGACGAGTGCTCAAATCGATCGCTCATCTCCAAAAGTAGTGACACGCGCTGATCGCGAAGAGTTAATAAATTTTCGCTGCTTTCCGGTAACCTCGAAATTTTTTCCACAAATTTTTTGTTTAAAGCAGTTTCTATTAAATCCGCGAAATTTTATATCCTCGAAAATAAATAGCCCTACGGTATGCTTCAACACACAATGTTAGAAAACTTGCGATTGTGGGATGGAGTTTATATTGTTATCTAATTATAAGTTAAGCCAACTAACTTCGCTATTGGGACAGTTGTTGAAACCATCATGATAAATGAGACATGTATATACATTTACAAATTCAGTAACCCTCGGTCACATGCGACCACAAGGCTGGTGATCAAGTGATACCAACGTGGGCATGGCAAGGGAGAAAAGTAATTACAATTACAAACAAAAACAACAATTACAAACAAAAACAACAATTACAAAACAAAACAAAAATATTAAATTACAAGTACATTATCACAACCACTCTCGGCAGTCCCTTGCCATAAAAATCCTCTGGGATGCAGTCATACAAACCTTCGAGGCATCATCCAGCATCCGTCGAACCAGTGACCTTGTGATATTGATGTCCTTATCAATAAAATGTAGTACATTGTAAGTGTTAGTGACTGAAAATTGCTGGAAGTGACCTAAAACGCTGATCTCAAGAGTCTCATAAAAGTTGGTAACATTTAACCGATCTAGCTCTGATAGAATTTGGTGGTATTCAGCCTTATTTTGTTTGCGGGATCTAGCCTGCTCAAGATGGTGGGCACTGTCCAATGGACATGTCAGTTCAAATAAAAGTATACTAGAAGTGACGGTATTATGGATAACAATGTCTGGTCTGAAGGGGGTCACAATCACATTAGGTGGAAGTGTAGATGGGGGTGACTCACTGGCTCGCAAGTTAGGAAGGTCAGCATAAACCCGGATATAGGGCAAGTCAATGTAAACCCTGATGAAACTGTCAACCAAAGACTGAATGACTAAATCATGTCGATAAGTGTACCTTTCCTGAGATAACGCAACCGGGCAACCCCCCAAGACATGAGCAGTAGTCGGACGTGGGGAACCACAAAGTACACATTTTGCATGACACTGTATATTCCACCTTCGCAAATTCATGGCAGTTGGCAGAGTGTCCGAAGCCGCCCGCAAAAGAAATGACAGCTGACCAGGATGCATACTGGATAGCAATCGGTTCCAAGTTCGACAAGAGGTCTCAAGCTCGGCAGAGTCTGCAAACTTGCACTGAACAGAAAGTGTTTGAAGGTGATCCTCAGAAGTAGATTTAACCTCGCTAAGTAGCTGAGTCTTAGCTGTCACATACAATGATCTCGCAGTAGGTAATGAAGAGAGTTGCTTCCTGGCTGTAGATAGGATGGAATAATCACAATCCTGGAATTGCAGAAATTCTTGCCCTAAATGTAGATGCACACCTAGCTCTTGGAGCTTAGGGTCTGAGGAAGCACTGATACATGACAACAAGCTAATCTTGGCCGCCCTTGTAACATTAGATACACTTGGACAGCATATCCCCGGGTAATAAAGGACTACACGTGTTGCACTTCTTGGTAGATGTAGCCATCTTTTCAAGTAGCGAGTAGCCATAGACTCCATCTTCGATATGGCAGTAGGTGTAACTGCATCCACACTAAGGTGGAAACGCAACAGTGATAAAATGTAGTTTCGATAAATCCAAAGTTTGTATTCTCCACGTATGCGCAGGGTGTCAGTAGCTGATAGTAATTCTGTTATCCGGCTTACCATACGTTTATTAGCAGATCTCTTTGTAGCACTTAATGATACACCAATGAGCTTTCCCAAAAACTTTGTGCCGCCTTCAGTAATTGACCTTGTAACACCTTTAGATAGAACTATTCCTTTCTGCAAACACTTAGAGCCGTCGAATAGGTACGATATACACTTCACAGGTTTGAAAGATAGATCCAGGTCACATGCTCTACGGTCAACTGTTTGAAGAACACTAACATGTATATCAAAGTTATCAGAAACCAATGTAACATCATCAGCATAACCCATCACTGAATGCTCACTGGAGTTAACTACTTTCAATGAAGGCCTCCATTTAGCTTTACTGGTGACCGGATCTGTCTCAAGAGGAACGAATTTCCTAGCTCTTTTAGAACAGGGTAGCCACTGCGTCCTATTGAGATCAACTGTTTCATATACCACTTGTCCATTATCTTCACTGTACACAATTTTACAAGATCCATCTGTGTAGTACTCATCAACATAAGCTTTGTACCATCCTGGCAATTCTCCATTGTCCTCAGTCCATTTTATATACACATAGGTACCAACAGGTGGAAGCATCTCAGTATCCTTGATCTTCAACTGAAACTGATAGCCGTAGGAGGAGTTCAATGACTCTGCTAGCTTGAGAACAGGGTTGAACACAAGTAGGAAGATTATAGGAGAGAGTGTGTCTCCCTGAAAAACACCTCGTTTAAAAGGTATCTGGTCTGTTTCCCAAGAATTACCCTTAACGATGACAAACAACTGTGAATAAAAGGATTGAACGTAATCTTTAAAAGAAGGTGGCACTTTTACTGCTTCCAGCATATCGAAAATCAGTTGGTGGGATACAGAGCCGAAAGCATTCTTCAAATCGAGGAAAGTCATCATCAGTGGCTTTCTATTTGTCAAAGCATCCTCCATGATAGCAGATAGAGAGTATATGTGCTCAAACACGCCCGGCAAGCCAGATACAAAACCCTTCTGGATACTAGTATCTATAACATTGTTTGCTCTCAAGTAAATCTCAAGATGGCGGCTCAGAATCTTATGGAATAACTTCCCCACCACACAGGTAAGGGCAATTGGACGGAAGTTAGATGGATCACTGGTATCACCAGATTTATGAATAAGCCTTAACCGGGCAACTCCCCAGCTAGGTGGAGCAGTTCCTGTCTCAAGTAATTTATTAAACAGGGTAGCCATGAAATGATGTCTTCCTGTCAGCTATGTCTGTGGCAGATCCAACAACATTGAACAGCTGTCCGAACGGAGCCTTCCCTACCATCCGCCACAATGACATCCGAGATTTGACTGCAGAATTAATGTCAGAGGTTTGTCATGATGTATCTACTGAACCTCCCCTTCAGCCCTTGAGTGGTGAATCTCTCTCCCTACGTACAGCTAACCAAGATGTCGGTGCTCGCTTGGACATCAAGGCTTCTGGATTCTGGGGTTCTCGGTTTGAACCTACTTTTTTTGATGTTAGAATATTTAACCCTTATATGCCCCTTCAAACCGTTGTAATCCCTATCGCCAGCATGAAACTTCGAAGCGCCGTCAGTATGAGGAGAGAGTGCGAGAAGTGGAACATGGTAATTTTCGTCCTCTTGTTTTTTCAACTTCTGGAGGCATGGGTGCCTCCACCACTGTGGCTTACAAACGCCTGGCCTTCCTCCTATCTTGTAAGTGGAAATCACCGTACTGTAGGGTGATGAGCTGGCTTCGCTGCCGTCTTGACTTCTCCTTATTGCACTCTGCCATCATGTGCATAAGGGGTTCTCGCTCCTCCTCTGGTCATCCCTTTAAGGGTCATGTTCCAGCATCAGTTGACCTTGCACTGGGGAGGGGCGTCTTGGGGCCGTTTAAGCCCCATTTCCTTTTTTTTCTATTCTGTGTTCTGTAGGTTCTGTTTCAGTAGCTCTGTAGGTGTAGGAAAAGGCTAAACCCATTTTATAGAACATCTTAGCGTAGAGTAGAGTGTGGTGGATGGGAGTGCCAACTTGGGCCGGTTCTTCTTTCTTTAAAAAAAACAATAAAAATTTTGCTACATGTAGCACAGAAACTGCAAGTATTAATTCATAATATATGAATTATACTCTTGAAGTTTGCATATTAAAATGCAAGTAAAGCCACTAGGAGCAGTAGTACTACCTAACGATAATTAATTTTAAAGGCGCTTATCACGTATGAAGACACCGCCTTTCGTGTTAGAACGGTTAACTAATCAAGGCCGGAGGAGACGGTCCGGTTGGTCAGGCCTGAGCCGGACCAATAATCTGGAGTTGAACCAACTAGCTGACCAGCTCGAACTACATTACTCTCATGCAGTCTTTGGACAATCACATCTACATGTAGCTACGTACATTTTACAGATGTTATTGAAAATGCATGACACGAGTAGTTACCTAGTTTCTCAGCCTAACTAAAGCACAGAACTAGACGTATAGTACCTCCAATCACCTTACAGTACAGCATAGCATTCGTATCGTTCGTACAGAAACGATTGTGGGTTCTACGTACAGTATCACGTGTGCTGACAGTTGGCATTTATCACGTGTAAGGCAGGTGCCTTCTTTGATTCTAAACCAGCACACTTATATCACAATTCAATCCTCATAAAGTAATCATTAGCATTCCTTGGCTTGTCTCTCTTGGCTTCTTTTACTGGGCGAAGGGCTGGCAGTGACAAACCCGGTAGATGACTCATTCCGCGGCAAGAAGCTGTACACCCATACATTACATGGTGGCCATCTGGATGAGATGTTGAGTAGAAATCACTCCTCTTCAACTACCCACTCGTCCAGTCGAGATACTGAGCAAACTCTCAGTCTCACCCACATCGCGCCATTTTCGAATACTGATTGGTCTCGTGACTGTCCACCAGTATATTTACGTGATGATCCGTTCACTTCATACAAACCAGTATAGTAGTATACTGTATTTTTGTAGCTGTGTAGCTTTTTATTGTAGCTGTGTGAATTCACTGTATAGTAATTATATCCTAGCTATAGCTAGTACGTTCACGTTGAGCTGAATCCTCAAAAACATTTAATAACTCATGTATGCAATTACACATGATCTTGAAATTTGGCTCATTTGTAGTACTGCTTGATCCGCTAAAAATATTTCAAAATCTTTTTGTTCAAATGTTTGACATAATATTTACGTTTATGTTTGACATATAAAGGGGCCATGCTGCATGGGTTCCCTGTGAAATTTGGGGGGAAGTCGCGAGGTACTAGCTAGTTTTACTTTAAAGTTTAGCATCAATTTTAAATTTTAAGGCATTTTCAAGCCTTTAAATTGCAAAAATTCTGCAGCTCCTGGGGGTTGCACCCCCAGACCCCCATTGAACTTCTAATTGCTAGCTATAACTAAATGAACCATACAGCAAATTTCATGCTGTGTACCCTGTATGTCAGGTCTACAATTATACATAGTACAGAAAGTCTGAAGAACAACAGATAGGCTTGAGCATATTTATATAGCTAGCTAGCAGTGAAATATCACTAAAATTGCATATCTGAGTGTCTAATTTTCAAAAATTTCCCGTGGGGGCATGCTCCCAGACCCCCCCTAGAATGCTCGTGCTTTGCACTTCGCAGAGTGTGCTTCGCACACTGTGCAACAGCTCCTCTCTCATTGGCATGTATATAGTAGCAATTTCAACATTATAGTCAATGGCCTGACCAACTCACTTTTCCCTCCTCCGGCCCTGCTAATGGTCGTTAGCTATGCATATAGTGAACGTAATTTAGGTTTGCAGCTTCAACAAGACCTTGATTCAATGGCAAACTGGTCTAGAGATTGGAACCAATTTTTTAATACCAGCAAGTTTATACATCTATCATTTAATACAAAATTCCCTACATCCTACTTCATAGACGACACTATAATCAAAACTAGTAGTACTCACCGTGACCTCGGTGTCATTTTATCAACTGATTTATCTTGGAAAAATCATTATAACCATATATCAGCTAAAGCCTATAGAACCCTTGGACTACTGAGACGTACCTTCAGCCACTCAGTTGACATTCCAACCAAGAAAACTTTATATTTAGCATTAGTTCGATCACAATTACTTTACTGTTCTCCTTTATGGCACCCCTACCTTATTTGCGACATCTCTGCTTTAGAAAGAATCCAACGCCGGGCAACCAAATTTATTCTTAATGACTATGTAACCGATTACAAAACACGTCTTATCAAACTTAACATACTACCACTGATGTACACCTATGATCTTTATGACATACTCTTCTTCGTAAAATCAATCCAGCATCCATCTAATCATTTCAATATCAGTAACTATGTCAACTTTTGCCGCAATCCTACCAGATCCTCCACCAGTAACAAGCTTCAACACAATTTTACATCAACCAACAAACAAAGTAACTTCTACTTTAACAGATTACCAAGAACCTACAACAGTCTACCAGTACTTGACTTAAATCAACCTTTACCCACCATTAAATCACAGTTACTCAAGATCTTCTGGCAGCATTTTATAAACAATTTTAACTCTGACAATCCCCACAGTATGCACTTTGTTTGCCCTTGTAGTACCTGCTCCAAGTCTCCTCGCCCACCAAACTTCAGCAGTAATTAATCTTTTTTTTTTTTTCTTCTTCTTCTTGCTCTCTCTTAAAATAAGTACTTAGCTATATAAGTAAGTTTATTATTAAATACACATGTAAGTTTTAAAATTATAGGATAGTTCAACTATATACCAAATGTAAATGTATGTAATAACCTTAGCCAGCTAACTTAATTTGATTGTAATTTTATACATTCAATTGTAATTGTAAGTTGTACGTATACTTTTTCTGGCTGTGGACACCAGTTGCCCACAGACCATTAATGCAGGCCTTGCCTGCATTAAAAAGCAGTTAAAATAAATAAATAAAATAAAATAGAGCTTCAGCCGCCTCCGTGCTGCATGTAAGCTAATTTCGGGTGCGCAGCGCCCTGTTTTTAAAGCCGGCCGGTTTCAATGCAACCCCTGTATCTGCCACTACAGGGTGTGGCTGTCTCGACATAAATTAACCAACATGACCAACAGCCGAGTTGCTAGTTTTATGTAGTGCCGAGATGAGGAAGGCTACAAATAAACAGGGTGTGGCTGTCTCGACATAAATTAACCAACATGACCAACAGCCGAGTTGCTAGTTTTATGTAGTGCCGAGATGAGGAAGGCTACAAATAAACGCATAGAGAATGAGCGGCTACTCAGCACAGAAGAAGACGATGTTGTCAGGGTACAGTATCACTGTCTGCCCATCGGTGTTTGGTTGGTTGAGCGAATGGGAGTATTGTCTAGACTAGACCCAGTGGTCAAAAAGAAGTGGTAAGTAGCTATTCTCTTTAGACTCCTAACTCCTGTGCAACATCAGCATACAGCCGCTCTTTAGCCGCAAGTGAAGTAATGCCAGCATGCAATCTTAGTACATTATTCAAAGATCATTAGGTACGTAGTCATAATGACTCTCCGCTTGTAGTCTACAGACTTAGCGGCTAGCTGCTAGCTTCATGTGTAGGTACCTACTAGCTATACTGAGCTACAGTCCGATGGTGTATATTATAGGTGGGGACTATTCTACGGAACGGAACGGAACGGAATGATGGACTAAACCACGGAACGGAACGCTTTCTCAAACTGAAGCTTGCAACTTACCATTGCTGAAACTTCCCTTATAAGTTAGCAGTGGAATCTCCAGTGGGTGGTTAAACATAAGATAAAAAGAATTAACGGATCGATTATGGGTTTTTGTTGGTTGTCATTAGTAACGAAGTATTATTGTGGGATGAGCTGTATCAGTGATGTTCATCCATACGGAAGGGAACTTTATGTGAGCTGTTTTTCTTATTTAGACTTTAGAAAACAGTCTGGGCCGGTCTTTCAAGTCATAAGTCAGTGTATAAATAAAGCAAGCAGGAAGATACTGGTAACAGGAAAGAGCCAGCGGAATTAAAACTTGAAGAATTTTGTGCAGTGTGTGAGGAGCAAATATTTTGGCAGACCGCAAGGAGGGTATATTCTGCAAACATCACTGAAGTGTATGCATGGAGTTATTTATATATTAACAGCTGGTGCAGTGGACTAATGCCGTATTCAATAGTGAGCTGATTTTATCTGTTGCACAATTCAAGGATGTGTCTGACTGCTAGCCTTGAATCAGGCTAAATGTCAAAACTCCAAGATCAGCCAAATCTCTATTATAAGCCGCATGTGAAACCATGCCCGTAGCCACCAGGCAAACGTGATTTGGACCAGGATGTGTGTGTAATTTCAATGTATCTAGTCAGACCTGAAATGGAACACTTACATTAATTACATACTACCTAAGAATCCTAGGATTTCTTAAGTGTAACATTTCACATGCTTCACTTCAAACAAAACAGGTTAAATTTGTTCGTCTATTTTCAAGTGATTCCCAGTCCAGCTGGTCCATGAAATTACAATGGGATCACATGTATTTGTTACAGTGCGGGCTGTCCTGTGTTGGATCTACTCTAGAGTTGAGATTTCAAGGTAGACTCACTGCCAATGTACTGACACTAGTACTGTTGTAGCATGTTTAAGTGGAGGACAAATGAAATAGTAATGCTAGATTATTTATGTATACAAATTTTTCATAATGAAATTGATATCCCATTTTGATTTGTACTTCCACTTTGCAACATATTCAAGAGCAAGAAGCTACCACACTTAATCTCCAACCACTGTCATTAATTAACCAAGATCTCACTAGTCTGTAATTCACCTTACTGTAGTGATTTTATTGATTCATCTGTATGTTTTCTTCATTTCCTTTGAAGTTGTACCAAGAGTTCATAATAAGGTGGAGAGTGTCTAACTTGAATGCATTCACCAAACACCCTGCTTAAAGTAACACCTCGGCCTTATTTCAGAACAAAGGCTTTACCTTCTTCAGAAACTCTAATCAACAGTTTTCTATCCCCCAGTAAAGGTGTTGATTTGATGAAAGGTGAACTTTACACAGGGTGTTTGTACAGGCCATACTGAGAGTTAGACACTCTCCCCCATACAAATCAGTATTACAAACTCTTGGTTGTACAGTATAGGTAAACAAAGATAAGTTCCTCTCCCATCTTATTCTAGGATTTCTATTGACAAGGAAAATTCAATTATTTGTATACAGGCTCAAAATTGAGAAAATATAAAGAAAGTGAATTAATATTATACAGTCAGTTTGCTTTTGGATATTTAATGTCTCCAACCACAACAATAATTCGATGAATCCATGCATCTCATCACTGGTCGTCTGAACATTCTGAAAGTGATACCTCACTCAATCAACCATAGCTATATTCTGTTTATTAGACTGAATAAAGTCATGATTACCTAATCAATCACTTAATTAATGTTTTATAATTATCCTATTCCATTTTCCTGGAGGTTCCACTGATAAAATGCAATTTCAGCAATGATAGCAGCTAGCCAAGCTGCAAGTTGATTCAGAAAGCATTCCATTCTGTATAATAGACCCCATCCAGAATTCAACTCAGTACTCAGGCTGAGATATCTGACAATAGTCCACTACTCTGTTAATGAATCATTGATGTTCACACAATATAGCCTCCTTGAGGTATCTGAATGTTTGTTCCTCACACACTGCACAAAATTCCTTTAGATTCTACTTGATTCAGCTTGTCACCACACTTGTTTCCTTTGTAGTGTAGCTATACACATACTGATTTATGCCGATTAGAAAGGTTGGGCCTCAGACTGTACATTCTAAGTAAAAATAACTCACATACTAGTAAAAACAAGTCATGCATTAAGTTCCCTACTTGATATATCCGAAGATGAAATCACTGAGTCAGCTATTCCCACAATTAGTACTTCGTTACTAATGACAACCAACAAGAACCCACAATCGATCCTTAAATTCATTTTATCTTTCTTGGGGTACGTTTGATTACCTGCTGGAAGTGCCACTGATAACTTGTACAGCAATGGTAAGCTGCAAGCTTCAATCTGAGAAAGCATTCCGTTCCGCAGTTTAGTCCATCATTCCGTTCCGTTCCGTTCCGTTCCGTAGAATAGTCCCCACCTATATTATACATTGTTATATCCGCATTATTAAAATAACTGAACAAAAATAAAGTTTAGAAATTTTATGGTCTTAACCATGAATGAGCCTTTGCTGCAAGTAGATTTGTTCACTTCCAATTAGTGTGAATGTTATAGCTATCTGGTGTTGTTTGTCACCCTGCATGCCTGATTTTATACGCCACATGTTACCATCACATGACATCAATGACATGGTCATTGTGGTTTTGATAACCTTTTGTTGTTTACATGATTTAGCATGTGACAATGTTATGTGGTTTCATACAAATTACAGGTTTGGGTCTTCTATTTGGCTATAACAAAAGTCAGTAATATTTTTTTTGTGTGATATTAGGAGCATGTTTTTCATGTCAAATTTAGCAAATTCACAATAATGTAATGTAGTTATTATAGTGTGTGAATTAATTTCAGCATGTGATAAAAGACATGCATGGGTGACTGGTATGCCTTAGCTTATTATGTACTCTTGATAAATATACATAATAAAAATTAATGTGACTGAAACAGGGCACGTGGGCACAAACTACACCACACCACAAAACAAATAATATCTTCATACTGCTATATTCTATTTGCAACTTGCATTAAACAGGCTGTAGGACCAGGTGTCATACAGACCTTCAGCACTTGTGCTGTAAAGTTTTAATAAATAAGCAAATTTAACGTTGAATATGGGCTGACAATTGCATGGTCATAGTGTACTGTTATAAAAAGTTATGAGTGGTGCACAAAAGTTTGAAAAAGTAGGCAAATTGTGTGTGTCCACATGCCCTGTTTTTGCAGGCCCAGTCACAGTTATGCTAGTTGTACTATAATTATGTGACCGGGCCTGCGACAATAGGGCATGTGGGCACATGAAAATTGCCTACTTTTTCAAACTTTGATGCATCATACTGTAACTTTGTATTCCATTATTGCTTGGCCATGACATTTTCAGCACGTATTAAACATTTAGTTGGCTATACAATACAAGTTACAGAACAAACATAGTCTATCCCAGTAACTGAGATATGAGATGTTATGTGGTGGGGCATAGTTTGTGCCCACATGCCCTATTTTCGCAGGCCCGGTCACATATGATGTGTGCAATTTGTGCATTTTAAAGTAGTAATGCACTGATAAGAGATTTTGATAAGTATCCAGTATATTATCCGATATTGAAATTCACACAATATGGCTGAAATCGATCACCGATCTGATGTTTATGCTTACCACGTACTTAGCAAAATCGTCATTTCTTTTTGTCTTTTTGCTATAGAAACAATAGCATCGCACAGTGGCAGATCCAAGAGGGCACAGGGGGCATGTCCCCCCCCCCTTCCAACTCCAGAAAACAAAATGATATACAAGATCAACATACCATAAGAGAGCAGTCAATCAAAAGTCAAATACTCTAATAGAACAGCCACCACACATTACACTATTGAGAATCCTACATAGTTGCTGAATATGAAAGCTAGCATCTGCAGTCCACTTACAAAATAATTTATGTAGACATTTGTGTATAAAACCATTCTACATCAAAATGGGTGAAATAGCTTTAACTTGTGGAGGCCCCAGACCCCCTGCTCCATAATACTATATATATGTATATAGATATATACCTACTATCCAGATGCATCTCCCTTTTCAAACCCTGGATCTGCCCCTGTCATGGTGAGTAAAATTAATCAGCTAAATAATCTGCTAATAATTACCAATTTTGATATGGCTGAAATTTAGCTGATAAACCGATTTCCAATTATTTATCAACTATTTTAAGTGATAACATAGTTTTTAACAAATTAAAGATTATATGATTGTACATACAGTCTCTCTTGTATCACACATACTGACATACATAAATTACTATGGTGTATGTGTATGGATGTATTACACTTTTCTCTCTGAAAATTCAACTGATACTAACACTAACGCCAGGCAGTACCTATAACCTTTCATACTGTATACTGTAGTTTTGATGTAGTTATCATAATTTTAGTTGGGATATCAATTACACCTAATCAATTCATAGTAAGGGTATAGGTAATGTACAGTACTTAAGAATAATTATGTATTTTTTTGGATTGGATGTATATCTTTGTATACATTTTAGGATACTCAGTGATCTCCATTGCAACTACCGAAGTTCCAAGGATGTTATTTTCTAGAACATATGCTAGCTATATAGCTAGCTACCTAACAAAATTATTAGCAATATAGTGTTTTAAATTATTATCGTGCACATGCATATGTAGTTCTGTTACCATGTAATACGTATATTGTATTACCATACCTATTATCATTTCCACATCTAGTTATCAGATTCTGATTGTGGTGTTGACTTTCTGTTGTTATACTACCTACCATCTGACCAGGAAAACTATCAGTGTTGTCAAGGTAATTCTGTTACAAATATATTTGGTATATACATAATTTTGTGGTGTACATGCTAACTTATACGTAAGGTCTATATTTACTTTCAGAGTACATTACATCCTGCTTGTAACTCTACTGGGACATGTGCTAACCCTTCAAACCACTGCAGGGGATGGGAACCATTTGGTGAGCGACTGTGTCTGTGTGTGCTGCATTGTGCCAACACATGGCAACACAGTAGTGTGTGAATCAATGGCTAGTACTCCCGCAAACAAGGAACCTCCACTCAAGTTTCACAAGCAAGCTGTACAGGCATTATGACAATCACATTAGTTATGTATGCCTGAGGGCAGTTGTATAGTTTGAGAAGATAAAAAGTATTTAATTTTTGTAACAATTTATTGGAAGTTCTTTAGGTCACACTAAAGGCACTTTTGATATCAAACTCTATTGCTAAGGGTATATATTGTGACATGTTTTCTGGTTAATAGTTCTTTATGAAAAAGTGCAGCCTTGCTGTACCTGTATGGTTACAAATCTGATTCTTTTAATCCATTTATGCACTGATGCCATAAAGCACCAAGCAGTTATACTTGTGCTTTGTTTTAGTTTGTAATTATAATCATGACACTGATGCACCATGTCATGCTTAACTATACTAATGTACTTTTATGAGTTTATGCTGAATTACATGCACTTACATTTCGTTACAGACTCCAGTGATGGAAAGGTACTTCTTGGTACTCTGGACTATGTCTGGTTGTTCCCCTATGCCATAGCAATGTTCTTTAGGTACAACATGCAGTAAACAACAATGGAAACAGTTGTCCATGTTCTCTTTGTGCCTAGTTTTACATACACTTCACCAATTCAAATGAAATATATAGCTAAGCAATTTATACAGAGTTGCATTATAAGTCACATTAGAAGTATATATACCTTTTAAAAAATGGCTCAAGAGGTATCGATGGCCAGGATCTAACTTCAGACTAAGATAGACTTTCTGCCTGAAATTGTTAACTACATCTCAACATACATGCACAAGGAAGAAACTGTAGGTGTTTGATAAATACAAAGTTATGGTCTATCAGGTTCAAAGAATTGAAAGTATGTTTAGGATCCCTTGTTGCAAATAACAAATTATAGTCACATTTGTTGCTTTGTCTATGTATGTTGTTAGCTAACCATTTAGCTACATTTAAATCAGTCATGCTACTCCTTCATATCCTTAGATTATGCCACTGATAAGAGGTAAAATCTTTTGTAAGCTGGAAGCTTGCTAAAGGCCCAAATAATTTATATGGCTATGATAGATATGCTTGTACGTATAACTCATGAAAAATTATTGCATGGTTATGTTTTGGATTACAATCCTAGTTAATTGTTGTGGTGACTATATCCCATACAGTGGTCAGTTAGCTGATATGAGCAACCTGAGGTACTTCCTGACTTTTGGAATGTTAGGTGGGTGTAGCTGTGATGTAATGTTGTTGTTGAGGCTGTCATGCATATAACACAAGGATTGATATCATATAACTATGTTTCATTCAATACAAATTTTAATGACCATATGTGACCGGATTTCATATAACAAGGCTTCCACACACACAAAATCAAACTTACGATTTTACCAGAAATGGATTGCTGGTCTAATATACTATCATATTTCACACTGTACTTCCTCCAGCACTGGCAAGTCTGGTTTCTGTAGCAGCTTTCTTCCGACCCTGTCAAAGCCACGAGTGTGAGATTGGCACCATTAAATGGCCATGGCTTTGTGATAATGGTGTGTAGTGAGCTGGGACTTCACAGAGAGCTCGCCAATAGTGTTCTCAGTCAATTTGGAGTAATTTGAGGGCCATGGAGGGCCATGGAGAGCCCAAACTTGGCCTCTGGACTCCAATCGTCTTCTTACTCCATTTTATACCCATATATTAAGATCACCGTCCACCCCCACCCTCCCACCCTTAGTACTACCATCTGTGATATTATTACCCGCTCGAAAAAAGCTGCTCAAAACAGGGCAATTTTGGGTATCAGAAATGTATACACCAACTCAGTGATAGCTAGTGAACAGATGAACAATTGGTGCAAATTTTGTTTGCACAGCTGTAGGCACTGGGAAGTTATTACACAATGATTCCTTAAAATCGCCATATCTCCTAACAAAGCTTTGTGCGTCGAAGCCTTGTTTTGTCAAATTCAGTCACATATGCATGTTTGTTCAATTAGACAATTTCATCCTACAGGTAGTTCAGTATCAGTAGTGTTGTTTGGAACAGGATATTTCCTGAATATACACAAGCTATACTATTTCATAATAGTGCAAGTTAGTGTTTGTGTGTGTATGTGTGTGTGTGTGTAGTGTGTGAGTGGTGTGTGCATGCGTTTGCATGTGTGTGTGGTGCGTGCATTTGCATGTATGTATTTGTATGTGTGTGTGCGTGTGGTGTGTGTGTGCGTGCGTGTGTGCATGTGTGTGTGTGTGTGTGTGTGTGTGTGTGTGTGTGTGTGTGTGTGTGTGTGTGTGTGTGTGTGTGTGTGTGTGTGTGTGTGTGCAATTGTGGTGTATGTGGTGTGTGAGTGGTGTATGCATGCATTTGCAGATGTATGTGTGGGAGGTGTGTGCATTTGCATGTGTGTGTGTGTATGCATGTGTGTGTGCGCAGGTGGTGTGTGTACATGTGCATCCATGTGTGTGTGATGTAGGTAAAAGAGTGTTTATTTATGACTTGTCCTGTTCTTTCAGGTTGCTGGTGGTATATTTCAGGTTAGCGACACGTGCATGCTCAATATTACAATTGATATCTTTGTTTTCTATATGTGACTGAATTTGACAAAACAAGGCTTCGACGCACAAAGCTTTGTTAGGAGATATGGCGATTTTAAGGAATCATTGTGTAATAACTTCCCAGTGCCTACAGCTGTGCAAACAAAATTTGCACCAATTGTTCATCTGTTCACTAGCTATCACTGAGTGGGTGTATACATTTCTCATACCCAAAATTTGCCCTGTTTTGAGCAGCTTTTTTCGAGCGGGTAATAATATCACAGGCGGTACTAATAGGGTGGGAGGGTGGGGGTAGACGGTGGTCTTAATATACGGGTATAAAATCAAGTAAGAAGACGATTGGAATCCAGAGGCCAAGTTTGGGCTCTCCATGGCCCTCCATGGCCCTCAGATTACTCCAAATTGACTGAGAACACTATTGGCGAGCTCTCTGTGAAGTCCCAGCTCACTACACACCATTATCACAGAGCCATGGCCATTTAATGGTGCCAATCTCACACTCGTGGCTTTGACAGGGTCGGAAGAAAGCTGCTACAGAAACCAGACTTGTCAGTGCTGAAGGAAGTACAGTGTGAAATATGATAGTGTATTAGACCAGCAATCCATTTCTGGTAAAATCGTAAGTTTGATTTTGTGTGTGTGGAAGCCTTGTTATGTGAAATCCGGTCACATATATCCTTATAGTCCACTGGATGGCCAGGTGTTGTTGCCATCATGGCTAACTGGTTTGGTAAAGGAAGGTATGTTGAAGTTAGTATATGTTGCCTAATCTTAACAAACATGGATCAACACAACCAAATATTTCAAATTGTTCGGGGGAAATACATGAGTCTGTCTGCTCTCACGTCAAAAAAGAATAATTATTGATTGTGAAGACGTGTGAAAATTGTTTACCACTCCGTAAGGTTTACTCTCAGACAATTCATTCATGCTAGTGAGTTTCTTCTAGGCACTGTAAGAAAGGGACGTTATTAATGTGTTTTGCAAGTAACACAGTGTTCTTTCTGCTTGCCTGTTTGCATCAGTACAGTGGTCTAAACAATGATACCCTATAGGAGCACAAAAGTCACACATAAAGTTTCAATATGTTGTAATGAGTTAGAATATAGACAATGCATACACATAAGGAAAATTGTGAATTTTAAATTAAAGTAGGGGGAAAGTAGTGAAATACTCACACAAGGGAGGACATATAATCCCTACTTCAGTTGTATTTAGTCAATTACATAGCCAAGACTGAGGTAGCTAGGGATTAAATGTCCACTAGTATAGCTGCATTGTAGGAAACCCACCTTTGTTTCATTTATTTATTTCTATGATCACTACTCGAATTTAAAATTACTGATTATTCTTTGTACTTGTTTGATTGGTAATCATACACATTTGAGTGAAACTTTGGCTGTTACGAGTACAATTATTCCATAATTGCACGAAAATGCGTGTGATTGCCTACTAATCACATAGTGATCACCCTTCATGGCTTGTAGTACACATATTAACTTCTACTAGGTGATTGCATCATCCTTCTTTGTATCACATCATTTGTTGTTGCACTTAAATTGCTTCACGTATCAGCAATTCTCATTGGCTACTCAAAATGTCTACATATGTTGCACTTACAATGCTTCTATTGTCAGCTTATTTGATTGGCTATTCATTATAATTATCACTTTCTTGTTGCACTTAAAAGGCTTCTGTTATTCTGCTATTTTATTGGCTACTTTACAGTGCAATTACAGAAACAAGGCCATGTGATTTGGGATTAATTGCACTCCTACTATTGAGACTAATGTATGGCAAATTAAATCACTATGCGATTAACAAATGAAGAACAGTACAAGAAAAACCTCTATGGTCAATCCAGAAATTATGGACATTTTCCGCTACAAACTAAATAGTCAACAAATCAAATCAATACTGCAAATCAACACCTATGCAGTTGTGGAGAAAGAAATGGAGGGCAAAGGAAAGTTCATGATGTGTCTATTGTAGCTGCTGCAGTAGGTAAAAAGGTACACTAAGTGGTGGCAAACAGAATCATCCCATTATTGAGTTATGCTTAGCTGATTTGATTTATATTGTAACCTCCGAGCAATCGGCTACAGCCGTTCTTCCTTGCCCGAAGGGACACATTACAATACATAAATAATACACACAACTAAACAAAGCAAGGTATAACCGATACAAAGACAACCAATACACAACTTAACCAGTACACAACTTACAACACACACACACACAAAAACAAAAAAACATGCATATAGTTACAATCATATTACAGGTTTTTGCAGTTGAATTCGTCGCCTTTGCAATTGAATTCGTCCCGTTTGCAATTGAATTCGTCCCGTTTGCAATTGAATTCGTCCCGTTTGCAATTGAATTCGTCCCGTTTGCAATTGAATTCGTCCCGTTTGCAATTGAATTCGTCGGTATTGCAATTGAATCCGTCCCGTTTGCAATTGAATTAGTCGGTTTTGCAATTGAATTCGTCGGTTTTGCATTTGAATTAGTCGGTTTTGCAATAGAATTCGTCGTGTTTGCATTACAATTCGTCATAAACAAAACGGCTCCAAGAAACCAACCCGTTCATTAAGAGATGAACTATTTATGCCTTGGAGAGTTACACTTGAGACACTAGAAGGCAATTGAAGCTGGTAGTACGCGAAGCTGATGGCTGTCTGACAAGTTAATTAGCTTGCTCGCGAGTGACCACACCCATCGCGAATGGCGTAGTAGAGTTTGGAATGTTGCTGGAGAGGCTGTAGAGGAAGAATTATTGCCTTATAAAGAGTTGTTTACTACTGTTGTACTTTATTATTATTATTATTATTATTATTATAATTGCAAGACCTCGCACAGCGAGTATAAATGCAATATACAAATCAAAATATATAGCTACAGCTAACTACACTGTTAAAAATAAGGAGTAACTGTTACTCCCCTAGGGGAGTTCCCAGTGTAGGGAGGATATAACACCCCTATATTTTTGTGGAGAGTAACTAACACCCTACAAAGGAGTAACAGGAATCCTTTGAAAAATCTATTGTGGGGAATTCTAGTTACTCTAGGAGAGTTCACATAAGCATGCAAGGCGTTCAGTTCCTTTACTCCATGAAATTCTGCAAATAACTCTGTATAAAATTTCAAATGATGTTAAAGACATACAGCAAAACTGTAACAAAATATTTACAATATCCAGCTTTATAATATTGGAAAGTCTCTGAAAAAAAGAGACCAGTAGCAAGGCTTCATCAGCAAACGATGCTTCACTGCCACTTCACTGGAGTTACTTCCTGCCACATGACATGTTATCAGCTGTAGTAAATAGCAGTATAGTAAAGAAATATTCAACAATCATATACTTGTTACCTTTATGGCTGAAGGTATGTCACACACAGTTGCCAACAAAGTTGTAAAAACAATTCTTCCAGACCAGCAGCATTGGTAGTGTAAACTAAAAAGGCAAATAGTTGCTATCATGCAAAACAGCACTTTTTTGCTACCTGGAGTTCATCATTTTGTTTGTCTATTTGTTCACTAATTTCTTGTGGTACCTGTAATATATGTTTACAAATTGATGCACAGTCACTGTATGTTAACACACTTACTGGATGTTGTAAAAATTCTATGTTCTCAGTGACATTGAGACATCCATGCTAAAAAAGTAAATATGTGCTTATAATTACATAACTATAAACATTATCTCCTTACAGGACAAGAATAACTTGGAAAGTTGAAGAAGTTGAAGACACACAATGTACATTGTATCAAAGATTCTTGTTAACTGCAGACGATACATCTTACTAGTTAATTCCAGTGAATCTGCATGTAATTAGGTAAAAAGACAATGATACAGGCTACTGACCTTACCAGGCAATATCATTGTGTCCGGCTGCTAACATCAACTAAAGGCAGACGGACATGATATATACGCCATGTTTAAGCTAGGTGGCTTTCCTCTCCTCCCTCAAGTCTTCAACTTCTTACACACTGACTACTGGTAACTAGCGGTGAGCTTGAGCTATTCAGCCCATAGTGAATGGGCTGAATACTGTACGTACCAGTCAGTGATACGACTGAGTCTGCCGAATTTTATTCTCTCAGTTTCCCTGAGTCTTGAACTATTTCTGCCGTATCACAATAAGGCGCCTAAACCCTCACGAGCAGTGGTGACTTCTGTTGGAGCCAGTTTAATAAACCGGTGTGTGACACGAGACGACTCAGATATGAGCTCAAACGTACCTGAAGAAACAATGAACGAGATAGACTCTAGTGAACGTCCAGTAATTATTCACGAACAAGCAAACAATTTAGTATCACCTTTTAAGCACTACAATTCCTCAGAGAAGCAAATCGCTTTCAACTACTCAACACGGCTCTGTTGTTAAAGAAGCCGTTTCTATGGTAATACTTTTCACTCTAAATAATGCGCTTGCAATAGAAATGGTATTTAATAATTATACATACGTATTTCAAAATATTCTTGAGTAACAATTTGTACTCTCTGTTTCCTTCACTATGTCTTGGTTAGCCTGTAAAATAAAACATGAGTAAATGGCTGCCATTGAAAAGGAAGCCTAAATAATTACTTTCCTTTTTTACATTGAGTGGTTAGAATTGAACCGGTTAGTTAATGGAGAAAATAATATAGTGAGACAGCTATAACCTGCATGTGGCTCATTCATATGTGGTCATACTGGCTCATTGAGTTCACCTTAGCTACTAGCTAGCTGGTAATGGGAACTCTTCAGTTTGGTGCCTTCACTTACTTGGAGTTCTCTTTACCCTTAGTGGGTTACTGTTACTCTCCTAGTAATCCAAACTCCCCTTTCAGAGTAAAATATTTCACTCCCCTAGTTACTGTTACTCCCCTGTTTTAACAGTGTAATTACAATTTTACAGTTCATTTATAAGAAGGTTGTTAAACACGGTGATAGATGAAGCTTCAACAGTCTCTGGTTGCAAGTTGTTCCATAGAATAGCAGTGGAAGGAAAGAAGCTGAATTTATATGTGTCAATTCTAGTGAATGGCAGGGTAAGTTTGTACTCATGACCCTGGGTAATTCCTCTATTAAAAGTGATACATTCTGGTAGAGTAAGGTCCACAATATGATGAATAATTTTGTACATCATTTGGAGTCTTAAGTCTTAACATATTTCGACGATAATTTAAACTGTTCCATTTCAAGGTAGTTAGCATTTGTGTTACACTGCTACTTGAATAAGTTCTTGTAGCAGCTGCTACTTCATGTTTTCGTGTTTGTTCCAGCTGCCATTCTTGTTACGGACGAATTTAACTGCAAAACCGACGAATTCAATTGCAAAACCGACGAATTCAATTGCAAACGGGACGAATTCAATTGCAAAACCGACGAAATCAATTGCAAACGGGACGAATTCAATTGCAAAAGCGACGAAATCAATTGCAAACGGGACGAATTCAATTGCAAAGTCGCCGAATTCAATTGCAAAAACCTGTAATCAGAAGGAATGAGTCACAGTGCTGCTTAAGGACATCCACATACTCATAAAATTGGAGATTTAATACAGTCCGTTACAGATGATGGTAATGCATTCCAACATTGAATGGTTTTATAACGAAAAGCATAAGCGGAACATAGGTATGTTCGCAAAATATACTGGTGTCCTTGTACTATAAGAAGTAGTTCTACCGAAAACAATTGGTGGTTCGAGTGGAATACAATTAACTTGGTAGTAATGGTGGTACATTAAACACAGTGATTTAAACTGAATAAAATAAAGCAGTGGCAACCATTGCATCTATGATAAAATCCAGACACATGATCATATTTCCTTAGGTCATAACACAACCTTACTGCAAGGTTATGCATCCTCTGAAGTCTTTGCAGTAGAGTGCTTCCCAGTGATGGTCTCCAAACTGTACCACAGTAAGACAAATGAGACAATACCAGGGATTCCAATAACATCTTCATCAAACTATTGTCAATAACATGTCGATGAGACCTGAAGACATCAGTTAGTAGGTAATTTGCTACAGCAGTCTGTTATCAGAAACTTCAGTAATAAAAAAGTTGATGTTGTGCCACTTCTAAAAACCAGGCACCATGCAGCTAGCTAACTCATCTGGAAAGTTTGTTTAACAAGCGCTTCCTTAGCAGTGCATAGCAACGCAATTGAATGAATTACAAAATTTTATGAATTATGAAATACGAGAATTAGCTAGTAATATTATTGCACAACCCAAAACTACCCTATTGGTTAAAACAATAAAATAGTAATACTTAATTCATAGTAGCATATACTAACTATGGTTAAACCGCTTTTACCAACATATTACGCACAGAAGTATCTTCTAAACTGTTTTATAGTTTGACTATCATGTTCTTTCCACAAATTCTCTCAACAAAGCCTCAAAGCTGCTCTTCATTTTTGTTCGCGTACGTAAGGGATGCGCTCCATTTCAACTCGAAGGACTTATGAACAACATGTTCATGAAATAGAGAGGGCATCATTCACACCTCTTGTGTTTTCTGCTTTAGGTGGAATGAGCAAACCAACAGAAATTACATACAAACAACTAGCTAGCTTCACTTCTTGCTACAAAGCAGAACCAGAAATATAATGTTGTCATCTCCTTTATTCGCTACAGATTGTCTTTTTCCTTATTGCGACCAGCCATTATGTGTCTTCGTGGCAGTTGTTCTACTGCTGGTTGGCCCCAGAGAAATCTGACAGACTTCTCTCTGGTGGTGTGTGAGGGAAAGCTCTCTCTGTCTGATTGAACTGTTTATGTGCGCATTTTAATAATAAATTAACAAACAAAATTTCAACTCGAGGTGATTAGCTATTCCTGGTAGACTAAGTGTACGAGGCCTGCACCATTGTTTTTAAGTTGTTAAATGCCTGAAAACCTCAAAGGGAAGGTAATTTACAAAGTCTGAGGAAAGTTGTATTTCAGTCTGCTGAAAAGAAACCACCTCAGAGCACAGTGAACCTGTGCAGAAGTTTAATACAGACTTCATTTTGCTTTTACTTCTTACGTAAAAGCTGCTTTTACCATTATTTAACGATTTTGCTCACATGGGTGCGTACTGTCAAACTTAGGTAGATAGGTACACACACACACACACACACACACACACACACACACACACACACACACACACACACACACACACACACACACACACACACACACACACACACACACACACACACACACACACACACACACACACACACACACACACACACACACACACACACACACACACACACCTTTACGAAAGCAATTTCAGTAACCCAGGCGTGCCCACAGCCAGCCATAGGCGCGCCTGGTTTTAAAAATATTAAAAGGTTTATAGAAACTCTTTGGAAATGTTCAACTTTGGAGGCACTTCGGATTTGATTATCCTAACCAATGCTGTCAAGCTGTTGTGAAGGAAAAGTAAGACTAGTGATATATTTGGACAAGAAAGCCCAAACCTCTGTGAACCCTACTATATATTACTCTCTTACTGTATGATAGTTACTCAAAATGGTCTAATGTACTAATAGACGTGGTTTCATCATGGGAATATGGAATTGTCACACTTCAGTTGGTAACATTTTGGGAACTGTCATTCCAGCTATATGGGCACACCACCACTGGTAAGAATTGCAAATTGAACAAATCTCATTACTATATTTATTATGTACAATATACATCTAGTGCTGTCACTGTAGTGTGTGTGTGTGTGCATAACAATGTATATATGTATACTGTACATACTATAATAGTAGAAGGGCATAATAATTATATATTGGTTTATGCACACACGTGTATGCATAAGACATCTATGATATTCTTACAAATTATAGGGGATGGTCATTTTTGGTGTCAGCATTTATAATGATTGCTGTTACTATGACGATCTTCCTTTTGCTTGTTGTAGGTAAGAATATGGTTTGTACAAACCCATAATTGTTTATGTTGCATTCTTACATCTGCATTTCTTAAGGGATCTTATAAAGAGACTAAAGTAATGTAATCTGTATGTAGCACCAATAATAAAGATAAACAATTTAAGAAACTTCATAAATTATATGCGACTGAATTTTGGAAAATAAAACCACTTGGCCACCCTTTACATCTAAATGATTAAATAGGTGTAAATCTACTTGCTAATTAATGTAATCAATCCAAATAGTTTTTCAGCAAAGCGGAACCTATACCAAACATCAACACCTTAATAAACATTTAAATTTCTAATTATTCCATGCACAACCATATGGTTATTTTCTAAATTCCCAGAAGTGTGACATTTTAGCAATGGATATTTTCTCAGGTAGAGTTTCAGATTGTGTATTATACACTGCTATTTTCAAAAACACCTCAAGCTTAATTTTACAGGGTAAACTGTTTCTAGAAATGTAATTGTAAGTTCAAGTTAGATCTTATTTATAAAACTAACCTAACAGTGGATTATACAATATGGCTTTTGTTGCAGATCCAAGTCATGTTGCTCTCCCTCCTCCTCGGCATCTTGTGAGTTATTATTAGTAAATAAATCCTGTAGATTACAGATCTCAAAATTAATGTGAAAATTTTAAATTTATACAATGTGTATAGGTGGAACCAAAGGACCTCACCTCTCCAACACAGCCGGTATCAGCAGTAACAGCAAAAACAGCAGTTTCAGCAAAAGCAGCAACAGCAGTAGCTAAAGCATCTCACAACATTGACTACAGCATCAAGCAGCAAGAACTAGACAATAAAGCCAGGAATAAACATGTATGACCATAGATACATTTGTTCAAATCAAATCAGTCAATGGCTTAACTTATGTAGGAAGAAGAGGTTCAGGCTGCATGTATCAACTTTAAAAGTGCTATGTACAAACTGGCAGCCATAAAATGGCTGAAACAGTATCGATGTGTAGTGATGCACTGAATAATAGGAAAAACATCAGAAATTGGTTTGTTGGCCTGATAAGGAACCACCAAGTATTTTTGTAAGAGTTTGCAGAGAGTACGCTAAGAGTAAATTCACCTGTACACTTTTACAAATGTAGCACCGAATAACAAATAATTCATAATAATTTAGTGCTGGTAGGATGTTGAAGGTGTTAATAGTTGATTTGCAGCTTAATGACGAATGACTGCTTTTGAGGTCTACATAGACAGATAGTGTACACAATTCACAAGGCTCCAAATAATACTAATGTCTAAATTCTGAGTATGAACAGGCAGATCCAGTGGGGAAACCAATAATACAACATTTTCACAAACATGCTATTTTTACTCATGTCTCCCTCCTACATAAAAGCATACTGTACAACCGTTTATACTATCTGTATATTGTGTATATGAAATTAAATTTTTATGTCTAAGTAGGGGAATATTTAGGGGGTTTCCTGGGGTTCCAGAAACCCCTTTTGCAGTTTGAAGTTGTGGCCCATGGGCTTGCAGCAAGAACACCAACCATCATAGTCTGGCTGCACAAATATATGCATATACAGAAAGATGGGAATAGAGCAGAGCTACAATGCATGTAAGAAAGCTTCGGTTGCTTAATGGAGAACAAGAATATGATTGTAACTAAAAGATCGAGATACTCTAGTAGAGCAGTCAAATGTATCCTAATAAAGCAGTCAAATGTATTCTAATAAAGCAAGTCAAATGTATCCAGTCAAATGTATCCTAATAAAGCAGCCAAATGTATCCTAATAAAGCAGTCAAATGTATCCTAATAAAGCAGTCAAATGTATCCTAATAAAGCAGTCAAATGTATCCTAATAAAGCAGTCAAATGTATCCTAATAAAGTAGTCAAATGTATCCTAATAAAGCAGTCAAATGTATCCTAATAAAGCAGTCAAATGTATCCTAATAAAGTAGTTAAAAGTACTTTATAATAGAACGGATTGCAGGTATAACTTTATTATTAAAAATATGAATGCAAGACTAGCTTAAAACATTAAATTCTGACTTTTAACTGAAGAATTTGGATATAGCTATTTGGATCACTACTTGCTCCTGATCAGCCATAATTGATAGGTGTAAAAAAGATAGCATGTATTTAGAGCATGGACTAGTGAATTTTGGAGCATTTGATGTTCAAAATCTGTCAGCAGCTGGGGGTTGTGCCCAGACCCCTGCATGAATAACTCACTACAAAATTTGGAAACCCTTTACAAAAATCCTGGATATACCACTACATGTGTCCTTAGGCTAACTATTATCATTAATCATTAGCATATAGTCAACTTTATTAACCTAAACAACATTACATTAATTTAATAAAAAAAGTTACATAAATCTTTAAGATTGGTCGACATTTCATATGTACTGTAAATTCTGAGTCATTATTCATTTATTTGATGCTGACATGTCAGCATTGCTATTTAATAATAATCGATTGCAGGCATTCTTTGTTCACCATCAGTGACCAACATTTAGAACAGATACATCATCGTTACAATGCTAATAACAAGTATAGAAATTCTGATAAGCTTTCTTAGAAGATACTGAGGAAGATACTGGGGCATTTGTGTTCTAAAGTTAATATTAACCTTTTCATTGAGTCGCACATTGCTAATATACATATATGTATGTATGACTATATACTTGTTATATACATGCGTTGGATTTTTGGTCATGTGATGCTATTACGTGATGCTATTACGTATCTATGCTCATATGCTATTTTACAGGGAGATAACAAAGCTATCAGTTTTTGGAGGGCATTGTTGATCCCAGTGAGTAGAGAAATGTATTCTCTCCATTAATTCTCTCACTGTTAGGGAGTGATGGAATTCTCCATTGCTTTGTTTTTTGCAAAGTTGGTCAGTTATGCCTTCCTCTTTTGGCTACCATTTTATATCAAGAACACTCGTAAGTTGCCGAATACTGTGCATCATGATGTTGGTCATACTGCATGCACTAGAATACAGTACATGAACTGTGCAGTTAGGTAAATCACACGTTCTTCCATATTTTTTTATTATATGTGACCGGATTTGTGAAAAGGGGTCTTCCACACATCCAATATACCAACTTTGACAATCCATAACTTTATATTGGTAAAAGCTAATGATTCACAATTTGGTTAACAGTGAGCACCAATATAGCGTAATGGCTGGAGAAAATTTAGGCTTATAAATTACTTGAACACTGAGTTATGGTCTCCCAAGTTCATAGAATTGGATGTGTGTGGAAGACCCCTTTTTGCAAATCCGGTCACATATATGTGTTATGACTATGTGATTGGTTCTTAATGTACTGTAGTTGTTAATAGTGAAGGTATCATGTACGTAATCCAAGCAAACAGCCTGTACATATATTTCACATTCTATACAGGTATTGGTGGTCATTGCTTAAGTACATTTGAGTCATCGGCACTATCAACCATGTTTGATGTGGGGGGAATGATAGGTGAGTGTAACCTATGAAACTGTGCACATCTCACTTGTCTCTGTGCCATGCTGTGTTGCACTCGTGTACATTCACACATACATGTAACAATAAAAGTATTTTGCTGCCACCTGCATGCATGGTCGAATAATACACTGGATTATACCTGTGCACTGATGAGGAGATGGGAATGAAATTTGCAAGGCCTCCTAGGGGCAGACTAAGTAAAAGGTTGTACCATGTCTTATGAACGCATCCTACAGTAAGTCCCACCTGAATCTGTGAGACATGGACAGTTGGCACTTACCTTCCCACTTAACAATGGTCATGGATCCCATAAAATAGTTGTGCACACAAGGGTCCAGTTTTTCTGAAAGTAATATATACAACAATTGGGCATCACTTGGTATCAAACTTACAGCTTTATGCATGAGGACACATTGCTCACATATGCAGTCTATACTGTATATACATACTGCACAAAATCAGCCTAGCTATGAAAAAGAGTGCGGCCTTCAAATCCTGCAGTGGGTGAAAAAGTCTGTGAAATCAACATGGTAGCCAAAAGTGGCTGCAATGATGTTAATGCCAATAAATTTTAGTAGTGGTACAATTAATATCATTGCAGCCATTCTTTGTTGCCACCTTTGATTTCACAACTTCTTTTTTACCCATAGAGTTTTCTTTTCACACAAATTGCAAAATTGCTACAAAACACAACTAAGAAATTTGACTACCTTGAAATTTGGTATAGATAAAGAGCATATGTGACCCGGTCTGCGAAAAGGGCTCTTATAGCCTTTCCAATTATCCATGTTTGGCTAATCATAACTCCTAATCTACTAAAGCTATCACCATGTAATCACACCCACAGCTACTGCCAGGTTAGGGTTGTTGAGTGACCAAATTGTAGGCTTGTACCATATTCACCAGTCAAGTTATGGGTTACCATATATATGCAATTGGAAAGGCTATAAGAGCCCTTTTCGCAGACCGGGTCACATATAACAGTGTACAAAGTGTTTCCTATGAATCTTATAAATATCCATGGTGCATGCTATGAACATTTATTCATGTAAAACAAGATCAAACTTTAGAGTGTAAACAGCTTCTGGGTATAACTTTAAATTTGGTGTGTAGTAGCAGTAGTATAAGGCCATCATAGCTGTACCTTTTGATTGTTTTAAAAACAAAGGAGTAACACTAACAACCACAGATTTACAAAGCAAAAACCAAACAATTAAGTGTTAAATTGCGGGGTCAAGATACTTGTCACCATGAGGTTAGAAAAGTGCACAAAATATGCTTCAAAAGGGGACCTCCGTGCTGAACACCCAAATACCTAACCATCAAACCAATGCTTACTTGCTTCACTTAATTTCTACTTTATGGATGGAAAAATTTAGAATTTTGTATATGTACAGAACATGTATATAATGTGATGTTGATATGTACATGTATATACACAGGTGGTATTCTAGCTGGTTTAGTGTCTGATTTATTACAAGCTAGAGCCTTCACATCTACAGCATCTCTCTACCTGGCCATCCCTGCTGTAAGTGTTGAATACATATATCAACTACTATTATTATTCTAACCACAAATTGTGTGTGGAGAGTGCACACAAACATTGTGTGTATAGTACTGTAGTACAATAGTCATGTAACATTATTGTTGGTAAACTAATTTCTATTGCATGTACTTGTACTGTCATACAATTATGTATCATGCTTGCAATTATTATACAATATATATATATATATGCAGGTCTACCTGTACAAGCAGTTTGGAGCAGAAAGTTTAGCAGTGTCCATAAGTATGTGTCTTTGTCGCACAGAGTGCTGTGGTGTTGTATGCTGAATGGTTTTTTTGTAGCAGTATGTTCACTTGTCTTGGTAATGTGCCATGTTAAACACTAGAGTCACTATTTGAATAGTCATCAAACTTTAACGATGTTACATAGTGTATGCACTTCTCTCGATTCATAGTAATAGTCTTCATGTAGCAAGTACAAAGCTGCACTACATTTTCAGACTAAAAGTGACTCTATAGTGTTTAACATGGCACGTTACCAAGACAAGTGCCATGTTAAACATTAGAGTCACTATTAGTCTGAAAATGTAGTGCAGCTTTGTACTTGCTACATGCAGACTGCTACTATGAATTGAGAGAAGTGTATATTATACTATGTATCATCTTTAAAGTGTGATGACTATTTGATATTTAAAATATGTTGTTAACATTCACTGTACAGTATATAGGAAGATTCTTGCATACATCACGCATTCAAAAACTTCAAGGCAATGCGAATAATGAAATGACACAAAAAAGATTTATATTTAGACACATAGTGTAATAAGTTCTCATGCTCACTATTACTTCCATAAAGTAAGTAGTAACTGCTGAGAACAGCACATTTATAAATTGGGACATAACCAGTTCATTTGGCATGACTATACTTATAACTTGTAACACTTTTAGTGATGGAGCTGAAAATGAAGTATTATGGCCACTTTATTTTTCAGTAATTGATAGCAGCACATTCCTTATTTCATTACTTGCTATTTCTATTTCTGTGATAATCACATAGTGATTTAGTTTGTTATACATTAGTCTCAATAATAGGAGTCCCAAATCGCATGGCCTTGTTTCTGTAATTGCACTGTAAAATAGCCAATAATATAGCAGAATAACAGAAGCCTTTTAAGTGCAACAAGAAAGTGATATAATGAATAGCCAATCAAATAAGCTGACAATAGAGGCCTTTTAAGTGCTACATGTGTAGACATTTTGAGTAGCCAATCAGAATTGCTGACACATGAAGCCTTTTAAGTGCAACAACAAATGATGTATTACAAAGAAGGATGATGCAATCACCTGGTAGAAGTTAATGGCCACATAGAACTGGATAGATGCGTACTACAGACCACGAAGGGTGGTCACTATGTGGTTAGTAGGCAATCACACGCATTTTCGTGCAATTATGGAATAATTGTACTCGTAACAGCCAAAATTGCACTCAAATGTGTGTGATTACCTATACTAATTGATCTCCTAAGCTTTCCTTGCACTTGTTAAAGTATATAACTGTTATCAAACACTGGTAAGAAATTTAAGTTTTACTATTAATACGAATATACTGTGTATAGTACATTTTATACATATGCTATTGCATTATTACACTATACTACAGTATTGATGATTATCACTGGAGCATGTGTTAATGGTCCTTATGCCATGATCACTACTGCAGTCAGTGCTGACTTGGTGAGGACTATATACGTATTTACCCACATATATCACAGCGAAACTCACTAATAGTTACGAGTTGACACGATTTCCGTACTTGAAACCTGCCATTTCTCGAGACGAGCTAGACGTACGGATACGAAATAAATTTCGTGATACATTGGATACGCCAATCGTATAAGAATCCGTAACTATTACGGTTTGACATGATAATAAAATGGCCGAGGCGACTTTGTCTTCACAAAGCCTAGCTAGGAGTCAAGCGAAATAGAAAGCGACAGTTTTGTGATCACTGCCACAAAGAAGTGTCCAAGTCTACGTATTATCGGCACAAGTTAATGCATACAGAAGACTCGGATCTCGAGGAGGACGCAAGTAGGGAACTTCTGGAATTCCCCGAAAATGGAAACGAAGAGGACTTTGTTGAGATATCTAACATGAGTTATGTGTGAGCGTGAGTTATGTGTGAGCGTGAAATTCGTTGTAGAAAGAAAATTGGAGAGGGATGACACGAAATAAGCGCCATCAAAGAAAATTTATACAACTTGAGTTGTTTGAACCGCTAAAACAGCCAGCTGTACAGTCCAACCAGCTCGGAAATTGGCTAGTCCTAGAGAGTGGAATCAGAAATCCCAGTGGTCAATTCTTCGAGCATTTTGATTAATTAACACAATGACCCATTACAATACTCGAGGTAAGAAGTCAGCACACATAATTTCTACATATCACTACTTCATATACAGGTATGGATGCCAACCGTGGCACACCTCAGGGTTCAGGTCGGACCGTTCAATCACAGACTCCACAAGGCCGAGGTAAGAAGTCAGCACACATAATTTCTACATATCACTACTTCATGTACAGGTATGGATGCCAACCGTGGCACACCTCAGGATCCAGGTCGGACCATTCAATCACAGACTCCACAAGGCCGAGGTAAGAAGTCAGCACACATAATTTCTACACAATATTATCATTACTTATATCTAGGTATGGATGCCAACCGTGGCACACCTCAGGGACCAGATCACAGCTTTCAATCACAGACTCCACAAGGCCGAGGTAAGAAGTCAGCACATGTAATTTCTACATATCACTACTTTATATACAGGTATGGATGCCAACCGTGGCACACTTCAGGATCCAGGTCAGACCATTCAATCACAGACTCCACAAGGCCGAGGTAAGAAGTCTGCACACATAATTTCTACACAATATTATCACTACTTATATCTAGGTATGGATGCCAACCGTGGCACACCTCAGGGACCAGATCACAGCTTTCAATCACAGACTCCACAAGGCCGAGGTGAGAAGTCGCAGACTTAATTTCTGCATATCACTACTTCTCCAATAGATATGGATGCCAACCGTGGCACACCTCGAAGATTAGAGCAACAAATTACTTCAAGGACTCGAGGTGAGAAGGCAACAGGCCAAATTTATTCTGTGTGTTACTTGGGTACCACTAGGTGTGGATAATAGGAACAGTCATTTGGTTGGATTCTATGCGAGATCTAGACAAGAGCAGCATAGTGAACCTGTGACCTCAGCAATTGAGGGGAAACTTGACCAGATGGCTGCTATGATGCAAAGTCAGCAGGAAGCACTATCAAAGTTTGCCATGGACAATCAGGCATTGAGGATGACCGTAGAAGCCTTAAAAGAAGAAGTTGGGTCAATGAGAGAAGAGATAGCAAACTTACAGTCTGCCGGTCAGGAAGATACCACACCAGACGAAGCACTTGCTAGCTCTAATGATGAACATCTCGATACCAATTTGAGTGTAAGTACTACAGTATTCATTAACAGTTAATATTAGAGAAGCTTTTATGTAAGTGCTTAAGTATTAGTTGCTGCATCTTACTTGATTGCATCGCCATGTGCAGGTGGATTAATAAACTTTCATTTGTTTATTTACCTTGTGTTGGATTGATACTTCTGCAACCGTTATCATGGCTAACTGATCATATTTGTAGGGAGATGTTAAGAAGCTATATGAAGAATTCGATGCTGATTTTGATTTAGAAGAAAAGTACGAAATAGCAAATGACAACAAATATTGATGTAATTAAACCAGGCGCACGCCCACAGCCAGCCGAAGGCCGGTTGTGAGCGCGCACCTGGTTTACTGAACTTGTTTCCCGAAAAACGTGTGTGTGTACCTATGTATGTTTGTCTGTACGCACCCACGTGAGCAAACCATTAGCTCAGTGGTAAAAACAGCTTATCCACAACAAGTTAAGGCTAAACAAAGCCTTTAGTGAACCACCGCACTGGTGAGCTTTGGCTTGAAGGTGGTTTCTTTTCCGAGGTTTAAAACCGGCGCAGCGACTCTCCACAGGCTTCGAGACTGGCTTTCCTAGTGGGCTGTTCAGGTGTTCTACAACTGAAAAACGCCGTAGTAGGCCTCATAGGCTCCCAGTAGATGCGTATCTCGCCATTCTAAAAGTGGGCGTGACCCGTACTTACGCAAACGAAAATGAAGAGCAGCCCGGTGGCTTTAGGGTTTGAAAGATTATATTCGTAGAAGACGGTGTACACTAATAAATTGGGGCAGGTAATGTTGAGTGATAGCTGGTATTAGCTAGTACAGCAAAGAGAACTTAAATTTTAGTGGCAAATTATGGTGAAGTGCATTTGAAATAGTGCTGAAATAACTATTCGATAATTTGCTACTAGCATTATTCGATTCGTTAAAGACTGCCCTTCAAATCGCTGAGCATTGTTCTATTGTTGTCTTGTGTTTGTGAGTGTTTTCAATAATTATTCTACTTAATCATCTTCCTCAACTGTTAGTCATCCATCTCTAAGCAAATTAAAAAAAATATGAAGGTTAAATCCTGCTTTAGCTTTCACCTGTTAATAGAAAGGTGTCTGCAATAAATTAGGGCTATTAACTTAGAGCGATAGCTGATATTAGCTAGTACAGCAGAAAGAACTGAAGTTTTTGTACCTAACTGCACTTTAAGCACCACGTGACGTGGAGCATTTATTAGAATACACATGGAGTGTGTGTGTGTGTGTGTGTGTGTGTGTGTGTGTGTGTGTGCGCGCGCGCGCGCGCGCGTGCCAATAGTTTAAAAAGAGCCCCGGTAACAAGGTATTAGTTTGTTTGCATAACTACTGTAAGTTATTTGCTACTAGAAACTTATTTAATGATGGTTGAAAATGTAGGAAATGTGGTAAGTCTTCACTCCTTAGTATGTATTGCCAATATGGATCTGGTACCGATACCAGTAATATAGGCAGTGATACTACGTAATGTCAGTATTGGTACTTTTCTATTTTAGAGTGATTCTATTTCAAGATCGTCCTGAGAATTGCTGAGCATAGTTTTAGTGTTGTCTCATCTTCGCCTTGTAGGGATATTCAAAGTTTTGCTTATTCTGTAATTCTGCCGTTCCATTATTCCATATTTTGCCTTTTCTCACCTAATTGTTCATTGTCAAGTGACTCAAGTCGTCTTTTCATTGCACTTGAGAACTGCAGAATTTTGGCTCAAATATTTCAAAAGAAATTTACAGTGACCAGCACTGAAGTTTTAAAATAAATCATCTTCCTCTATAATTCAAGGTTGTTTTAAGTAAATTCTGCATCGTGATTTTCTGAATGATTGGGGTTATAATTATGATTGACCAGCCAACATTTTGGCTGCATTGAAGTAAGAGCAATGTCACCAGGTGATATTTGTACCTTCATGAGACTACACCTAATTGAGACTACAGTACGCATAGTATGCTTTAAAGTTTTGTCGCTAATGAGGTACTTAGACCCTTTATTTACATATTACTAAATTGGTCAGCTTTTAGCAACTCCTGCTGTATATACTTTAAAAATTGATGGAACATGTACATATAGTTTTTTTGTTTAAAATCTGGGATTTGCAAGGCATACTGGTATATATTGTTTGAGTCATGTAACGTAGTACACATTACATATTTTATTTACATATATAGATGTTGGTTATTAATATTAGAGGCAGTTCATCGTTACTATGAATCCCGTAGACGAAAGCTAGTTACTGATGTGAGGCCTGACAGGGTGGCTATTAAAGAAGCCAATGACAGAACACCAAAGTGAGGAGCAGGCAGAAAGCGGTTAGTTTTCTTTTGGTGCATCAATAAATTTCAATATTGTGGAAACAGTTGTATGATCGTCGCAAGAAGCTATGCGCGACGAAAGAAGAATAGAAAAGATGGAGAGAAATCATACCAGCCTATATGACTGAAGAGAGTGATGACGATGAAGGCTCTTACAGAACACATTCACCATCGTGGCGATCTACTGGTTAGTTACATTACATGAATGGTATTTCTTACAACAAGGCTGATTTTATGGTCTCCCTGATAGAACTAGAAGACTTCATTCAAGAGCTGGATCAAAGGTGGACAGTGAAAAGTGTATTGAAGAAGCCCAGAGTAGTGTCTACTCCACTAGTGTGTGAGGCCCCGAGGGGAGCTCCAGCTTGGGCAGTGAGAGCACGGTCAATAAGTCCTACTGTGTGTTAACTTATAATTAGTATAGTGTAACAGATGATACATTTTAGGTAACAACTGCTTATCATGATGCACCACCAAATGGTCACCAGTTGCAATCCTCCTATACTGAAGTGGAACAGGTGTGTACACAGCTAAGCTGTATCATTTGTGATTTTATTTTGACCACTACAGGTTGAAGATCCAGCTGTTGCTAGTGGTGGTACAGGTCATGATCAGATGCACGCAGCTTATGATTCTGAGGTACGTACTACGTATGACATAGCAAATACCTCTTCTGATGGCTATTATCTATTTTCAGAGCCTCACACACTATCCTCTGCCGCAAGATGATTATTCAGATGTATGTGTGTACAGTATAAAAGTTCATATGTTTAGTTTAGCTGCACATTGCAAAGGGCTATTCACCTTCACCGGGCTATTGACCTTCACCGTACTATGCTCGCAACATACAGCCTCCACAAGACCAGTACTATCTTCAGGTAAATTAACCTACAAAATCTTCCGTGTGATGTACCTTAACTGGTTGTATTACAGTTCAGTCAACGACCAGATAACAATGATCATTGCATTAACGTAAGTGTCAAAGTGTCGATTAGGCTTACATTTACATATTGATTTTGTAGTGCTATGAAGAATCATTGCCATCACAGCAGGTGAGTTGTTTGTGTATAATTTGTCATTACTGTAAATAATAAGCATTGCATACTGAATATTGGGTTATTTCAATGGGATTGCTTTATACACTACCATCATGTTAACGTTTGAGAAGAAAGTTTGTTGATTGATACTTTGGCAATACAACAGCAAATCTAGGGTGTTTTGCTTGAAATGTTAAGATTGAGTTTGTGTGGTAAAAGCTTGGCTACATCCATACATTATTGATATGTGACCAAAAGCACAGCTAGTTTTGCAATTTTCTGAAACTTTTTATAATAACTTCTTGGTTATATATAGAGAAAAACCGATGGCCTGGGATGTCCAAAGTTTTAGCCTTAGTTTTAGAAAGCAGCATTAGAGTGAAATAATGAATTTGTACATGTCTACAGTATGTGAAAAATAAGCCACAGAAGGTAACGTTGTGTAATCCATCATAACTCATGAAGGAATTGAAGCAAGCCGCTAGGACTTGGCTCCTTTCTTCCTTATGAAATTGAACACCTAGTAAGGTGTAGTGGCTGGGCGTCCTGCATGGTATTGGAAACCTTACAACTATGAAGGCAGTTGATAGCCCACAAATATGCATCATAAGTTGGCCTATGGGACGTGCCTTGTACAAGTGTAGCCACAACCGTGTTGTTAATCCTTATTGTAGTACCTTTGTAACCATTTTCCACTTATGCTAGCGGTTTGGGTGAATTTAGCAGTAGCTTGAAAGAAACGTCCAGCCCGCTATTTGAGACATTGTACAAAATTATATGTATATGCTAAATTATTTATTTTTCCTTAGGGTCAGTATGCTACACCTCCAAATCTTGTAAGTAAATTTTTGCTGTTGAAATAAGTGGTTATTTGGTGCATATTTCTAGGTACACCAAGTTGATTTGGCTGATCCAGTGGATGCCGTATTTGAAGATTCAGACTAACATTTTATTTCTTTTTAATGCACGGAAAATGTAATATCTAGTATACGGAAAATTTAATATACCTATACGGAAAATGGCTAGTTTTACGGGATCTAGTTTTACTGGGACGAAGTTCAGCATGCTTTGATACTACCGCGACGGTGTTGCTGGGTGTTAATAGAGGACTGCTGATACGGCAAAGGATGCTTTGATACTACCGCGACGGAGGTACTGGGTGTTGATAGAGAGCTACTGTTACGGTGCCAGACAGAATTCCGTCTCCAAGAAATGGTCCCACGACGAAGCAAGACGACTGATGATACGAAATCTGATACGAACGCTGTATCCACTCGTAACCAATCCACGACGGTATGTTATACGTACAAGGACAAGGTCGTCATAGACTACCAGTTTCGCTGTGTATGTATATGTTATACTACAGATATCATGGTATTCGAAATATATACCAAAAGATATACAATCTTAGAAAAGATGTTATATGGCATCCTTTCCTAAATCTGTATATCTTTTGGTATATATTTCGAATACCATGATATCTGTAGTATAATATGTTAATACAACATCTCGTCTCCCACTTGGAAGTAGTAACAGCAATTTCTAATGTTTTACACCATTATTAGTACTGGTAAGTAATTCCTTGTGATTAGCATGCTGAAGAAGTATGCACATGTGTTGCAGAATACAGTCTACTTGAAAATTGGTCCAACAATCCATAGCAACTGTTGCTAGGCAACAAAATTTAAAGCTGACCTAGTTATAGGCCTTTTGGCAGTTGCTTAGCAACCGTTGCTATGGTGTCAAAATCATTTCTAAAATCGGTAGTGGTTACCTAGCAACGGTTGCTAGGCAACAGTATTGTTGCTAGGTAACAGGTATTGGTTACTATGGTACCACTAGTTGTCAAGTCGGACATGTTTAACTGGTAAAACAACTAAACACTATCAAGAATTTTTAGCCAATCAGATGCGTATATCAAATGTACAAGTGATATACTGATTCTATTGGCTAGTTTGCTGTAGTATATCAATAATATACCACAAGCTGCTATTGGAGTTTTTCTACAGGACACGATATTGATGTTGTATTAATATATATATATATATATTTGAAATACTGCATCTAGTACCAATAGATCAAGTTGAATATATAAGTGCAGGATATTAAATGATTTCTGTAATTACTAACGACCCAATAGCTAATGAGTTAGTACATGCTTTTAGATGTCTACATGTATATTCAGCAAGTACGTAGAAAGGCATTATTATGTATCACCCACCGATCATTTTAAGGTTGTATCTACAGTGAATCAAAACTGTGTATTGTAGAGCTAGTCTATTAAGGAACAGATGCTGATTATTATATTAGAGTATAACAGTGCTCACAGTAGTTGTTCTATATATTTGACTGTTGTATGAGTATCTGAATCAAGGACTCACATTAGACACACAATGTGTTACCTTGTGTTAGCTAGAGTACCAAGCCACTACAACTGTTCTTCTAATGTACATTGATATACTGGTAATATCAACTACTGTACAATTTATTATCTGTAAAGTTTCATGATTAATGCTAATGCTGAACATCTTGACCTTGTGTGCTTGTAATCAGTTTATTTGATTATACCACCATGATGTATACTCAACATGTAGGGTACTCACAAGTCACTACAAGGTAACCAGAAAGCTAAAGCTACTGTTACTGCCATCATTGATGGAACAGGATCTATAGGTACTTTAACAATGTACAGCATTATAGCTATAGCAACCTGTGTGTACCAGGTCCAGTCATAGATTATTTATCCTTCTGCAACTTTTCAGACATCATCCAAACAGGCTGTAGGACCAGGTGTCCTACAGACCTTCATGCAGCACTTCTGCTGTAAAGCCTAAATAAAATAGTAAACAAACCTGACAGACATTCGTGAGTAATAGTTATATCAACAGCAATAGATAACTATGCCTTGAAAAACTAAACTTCTTATGCAAAATGTGTGATATTTATTCAGACCATACAGTAAGTATGTGATTGCAAATAAATTATTTCAGGCTATGCTTGGCCTAGTGAGTAAATAATTTGTAATCCTCAGGTTGTATTGTAATGTCTTTAATTTTCACAAGCATCATGCCACAGTTTATGGCTTATAAATCATGTATACCCTGTGGTCTGAAGTTTGACTTACAAAATTCTGGAAACAATTTGATAAAATTATGAGTATTATTGACATGCACAAGCATTGTACCACATATTATACATAATTATGTAATATGCTTCTACACATACAGGTGCTGCAGTGGGACCACTTATCACTGGAATATTGTCTAGCAAGGAGGTTAATAGTGATGCTGTGTGCATATGTGTTCTTAAAAGCTGTAACTGCATACTAGTATATATCTGTGTCATGCCCATATGTACATAATTGTGTGGGTGTTTAAAGATTCCACTTGGAGTAAAATAATCATTGAGCAATGCATGGGTGTATCTTCCTAACTTACCATGTGTCAATTATTAAGGAGACCAAGGACAAGATCACTGCTGCAAACCACAAATTTGACAAATGGAAAAAGCTTGACAAATTGGATGATTAACAAATTTGTCTCATAATAGTCTCCAATTAACTTTGCTATACAATACATCGTACAGTATCGACAATCAGATTACGACAGAATTCCTTTAATGCCTTTTCATCACATATTATGTATCAAGCTATGTAGTCTATGGCAACATAGCTACTTTCATGAAATTTAAAACATATATGTATAAATCAACTCCAGCATTTTATACAATTTTCTAAAGGTATATAGCTATCATCATTATTGTAATGCTTAAAATCACTGAGCCTTTTATGTAATTATGTACACAGTAGGTTGCAAAAATTGGAAGGTCATGCATGTAATCCATAATTATATATGTATTATACACTAGTCTTGTGTGGACAGATAGTGATCTGGTCTGTATTGATTTAACTGCATGTGCAGGGCTGGAACTCAGTGTTCTACTTGTTTATGGGAGCATCACTAATAGCAGCTCTGGTGAGTGTGTTTGTATTAGTCTCATTACTGTCCAAACCCTCAAACTTGCTACAGTCCACTTACACCATGTACAGACGATTTGCCAAAATCTTTTGTGGGTACAGTGAAATTCTTTAAATTCCAGTAAAAGTGCTTGATACGTATGAGCCAGAACAAGCAATTTATAAGTTCTTGACTATATTGGATGAATTTGGACACAAACATGTTCTGACATAAAAGCCTATTGTTTACCATTGGATTGGAAACCCTTTCATCTCTTTGATAATGATGGCTTTCTCAGGATCTTAGATGAATGGAAACAGAGTGCATTCACTTTAATGTGTACTGTACTTCTTTATACATGTTGTCTTTATACTAATATCACTTAATATAATATCTGTTTACTGCAGTCTGTACCGTCGTGGGTTTGTTGATAAGAATTTGTTTGTTAAAAACATGTAATTGTGTATTCCCTCTAGTATTTAAATTGTCTGTTTATGTATGTATAAACTTTAACTTAGCTATACAAACTTCTAAAAGTTTTATTTGCAGTCATGCATGCATGTTTGTCATTTTCCAGCTGCTGAGTAGACTAGTTTATGGAGAAGTGAAGATGTGGTGGCATTCATGGGTTACCAAGCGATCACGACAATCCTATAGCATTGAAAATGATAGTGGTGATAATGCTGCAAGGTGAGTGGTTATTACATAATGAGACCTCTTATAGTATAATTATGCTTACCTAACACCACACCAGTTGCTAGTCCAGAGCACATTAAACTGTCATGATTTTGTTACTACTACTACAAGATCCTGTATAATTTTATTCTATGTATATATAATGCAAAGATTTAAGTAAAGTGTAGCTCTTTTCTCTGCACAGAATGTGCTTCTTCTCTGAAATTGTATAATTAACAAATTCATGCATCTCAATACAGTCAATGAACATGGTAGCTATACATGCTTTAAGCTGCTTGTTGGAAACAAAAAATTAGAATGGTCTCAATACAGTGGCAGCTCTTTTTAAACAAACTCTTTTGGGACTAATATAATTTGACAAAATATTACTGCTAAGGAGGTTGACTTTATCAGATGTAAATCTGAATCGGTACAGGTCTGTAGGGACCTCAGAACTGTCCACCTTTATTACAGAGTGTCCTTTAAACAGAAGGTCTTTCCACCATTATAACTAAGGAGCATTGGCTATACTATGTTGGGACCTAAGTCACCTAACCAACATGATGGTTTAACTATTTAAGGTATAAATGGAACCTAACTGACGTTGTCACTATACTCAAGTGGTTATAATTATTATTGAAGTCATGAAAGAACTTTAGATCCAAATGACATGGTCACTATAATGAGTGGTCTAGACATGCATACATTAATTTATCCTTTAGCAAAAAGAAGCTGAAACTGTTGTATTATCTCCAACAAAAATTCTTCCATAATTAATTTTGTGCAATGTTTGGTCTAAGGAGTCTTGAGAATCTTAATTGTGTTTGATACATTAGTTGAGGTTAGGTTTCAAAATATCCTCCACATACTGCACCACTATGCAGTGCTGCACATTACTTGAGAATTGTTTTGTTACTTTTACAGATCACCCAGTGAGCCAAAAGTGAGAATTCGTGATCTTTACAATGAAACTATATAGCGACATTAATTCCAGATTATATAGGAACTGCAAATTTATTTAACATGTCTATTGTAATTCATTCCTAAGTGTTATGATGTTTTGTGTACATGTGAGGTTAATAATTGCATTATATGTATAAATGCTTTGATGATTAATGTAATTAATTTTTGATTGCATAAAATACACAGTACTGTTATTTTGCTTTGTCTGTCTGTGTGTTAAGCTTGTGAATGTATCAATTAAACTTGAAGGTGTATAGGTGTCAACAAACTATGTATGTTTATAGATGCAAACCACAAGGCTGTGGTTTGTGGTAATAGTACATGCTGTCATGCTGCGTATAACTACAGGTATAAGATTAGGCCTATGTCAAATATGCCAGCATAATAGGCTGGAGTGCTATTCCAGCATAATGCTAGCATAATAGGCTGGAGTGCTATTCCAGCATAATGCTAGCATATTAGGTAGATATTTTAAACTATAGAGCTTAATTCCATGTAAATAGATCGATCCTTCGTAATACAGCAGTCCGTGGAAGCATCAGTGCTTTCTAATGGAAGTCATTTTGTAGTGAAATACTCTAACAGAGCATTCACTGATCAAAATGTTCCAAGATAATTGTAGGAAATGCTGCTATCCTAGAAGCATAATGCAAGCATAATGGAAACACTGAAGAGCATAATAGGTGAAAAATTGGGAAATTCCTGCATGCATGACAGCATTTTGGGCAAATATTTTGACTAAAATTAAATTGATTATCAGCTCAGTGGAAAGTCAGCATAGTAGCTACAGTAATGCCAATTTTAGCTATGATGGTATATATACTGGTACTATAGTGGTTATAAACTACATGTACAATTCACATTAAATTTTGTTCACTGACATGACTACATGTACACCAATGGCAATGTAGAATGAGCAATTTGGGGTAACAGTGAAATTTGGGAGGGAGGGAGGGAGGGAGGGAGGGAGGGAGGGAGGGTAAAATTTCACGAGGCGAAGCCGAGTGAAAGTTCCATTTTCAATGCAACACTCGTGGTATTTATCCCAAATTTCACTGCTATACCCATGCTATTCCCAGTTAATACCATACTCACTGCATATACACATGCTGTGCATTAGCGTTGCTATGTACGCAATTTGTCACTATGTACTAAACACGTGTTAACACTAATTGGTGCTACATTGTTAACATAAATTCTAGCCAATGAAATTGCAATTACGACTTTTTCACTGCTACCAGTGAAATACGGGATAAATTTCACTGCTACTATTGAGACTTTTGTATAGGTAGTGAAACAGGTATGGTATTATACTATTAAGTACATGTAATGGAAAATTATTAGTACCACAATATACATTACTAGTGTATACACTGTAAGTTTAGAGGTTAGGTTTTCTACTCAAGAATCCTTTGTTTTCCAGAATAGATGTGCTGCCCTTGCCAACCACCCCCAGCACAGTTCCACTCAAAATAAGAAGGTGATTCTTTTTGTTGTTTCTGAAATTTCACTCAGAATAACCTTTCAGATAAAGCAAAGAAGTGCTAATTTATTTTTGGATTGTTTGTAACATTTGATATCATCATATTTTTTTTAGTACATGTAAATATATGTAAAAGTGGTCACATAAGCAAAGTTTCATCATAGCTGCATTGGACTGCCAATTTAAAAACCATTGTATTTTAGGGTGGTCTAAGACACAATTATTTCTTACCTAAATGAAAACTTATAACATCCTGCAGAGTGCTATAGACTCTTTGCAGGTGAGCTGCTGCCATAGCAACATCTGCCATTTTGGAGTACAGGGTACAACCCGCGTTGCAACCCTGATAGCATAGGAGAGAACATAGGTTTAATCTGGTCAACCTTTGCCATAGAATGCAGAAGAAGTAGCCCTATTTACTGGTTACTCTTATAGAAACTAACACTATCAGGGTTGCAAAAACAGGTTGTGCTCCAAGATGGCGAATGTTGTTATGGCAGCAGCTCACCTGCAAAGGGTCTATAGCATGGGCAAGCACATCCAATTGATGTTGGATTGTTGATAATGTGATCATGTGACCATGCACTTTTGAATCAGGCATGTAGCCATGGGAGGTTTGGGGGTTCTAAAGAACTGCCCTCTTGGATAAAAGGTCCACAATTTTAGTATACAAATCCAATGTTTCTGTAGCAAAAGTCCATTAGCTACAGTTTAGTAGTAAATACTACTAGATAATAAGGAGCTAAATTAAGTGCACCCAGTAGCTCATGCATTCAGTGCTTGTAATGCAATGCGAGATCGAGATACTCTAATAGTTCAGCAATTAACCACCCTAATAGAACAATCACAATTACATTTTCTTTCAGTTACATTTTCTTGTATGCAACTTTATTTACAAAAACTAAAGCTTTCATTAAAACATAAAAATTTTGGTGGGAAAGCCCCTCCCATGCAGAGCCCATGAATAGCAGCAAGAGTGTATAATGTGGGACCTCCCACATTATATACTCTTGATAGCAGCCATATGCATGCTTCAACTCCATGCAACGTGTGAAATTTCATTGTTTAAGGCACTCTTTGCTCTGCTCCACTTTCCATGTTGATCATGACAGAGTGCTCAATCTTTACCATTCTTATTCACTGCAATATATTATATTTAGACGCATGCATGTACAGACTGTATAATTTAAAAAATTACAGTAGCGGTCGAGATATTTCCCAGATGGCTGGTCTTGAGCTTACCTAAAAATTATTATTTTATTGACTGAAATGCCACTAATATAAATTCAACCTTTTAGTACCTGTTTTCAAAACAATTCCTGGGGGGGGGGGGGGGGATACCCTCAGACCCCACTAATTTCAGCATGCGTTTACACACCATAATGTAATCTGCATCATGCCATATAAAAAGGTCTACTTTTCTTCTAAAAGAACCTATCCAGATAAAGTCTGGCTACAGCCCTGTGGATATTTCTACATGTTAAACTACACTGATATTGAAAGCAGTGGACAGAGTTATAATAAATTAGCACTTGTTTGCTTTATTTTAAAAGTCTGTCTGTGTTCACCAGAAGTAATGAAAGAAAGTATCTTCTTATTCCACTAGTTACACTAGTACTACATATACTATATAAGAGAAGTACTCTATAACAAAAATGAGTGGCACTGTGTTGAACTTTTTCCATGTGGTGTTTCTGGTATATATTGAAGATGTAGGGACCACACTGTAGCAGCAGTGTGTTCTAGTATCATTTTACTAAGGATGTGTAATTTCATTTCATGGATGTTCAATCGGATTACTGTTCAATTGTTCAATCGGGTTACTACACACCAAAAAAGTTGTGCAAAGGCTTCATCTTTGATGATGTTCATCTATCACAACTCCCAGGAATTTAGCTGATTTACTTTGCTGTATTTGTAACTATGGATTTGATAACAATGCTTTTTGTAAGTGTTATTATAATAGCTAGATGGATATACATAGATGGATTGAACTTCATTTACCCAGTTCAGTACGTATTTATCAAGCTTGAAATTATGTCAGTATAATTTGTGCAAATACAACTCTCCGTTCATGAACTGTTACAAGCATTTGTAACATTGTAACATCAGTAGTAGAGCTTTATACACTGTGGTGACAATAAAGCTGATACCTCTTCTGTGTCTTACATGAATCAGAGTGTTGTTGTGTGCTCATTTCACTTACTACGTACTTTATTACAGAGATCAGCAATGTATTTATAACAAGACTATAGCCTTCCACCTAAAATGTTTAAAATCATAACACATATAGACAATAGAGTCGTGTGAATTAACACATTCTGTGTGCTAAACTATGAAGGCTTCCTCTACTAGTTATAAATAACAGACTATATTAGTGGTACCTCAGTTTAGTGTGTGTCCTAGACTAGTGTGTGGTACGTAGGTTTAGTAGCTTGAAGATTGTGATCTTGTTGCTGTTTAAAGATACATTGAGAAAGACCAGACATGAATGGAATATATTACTCTGGGTCAGGAACCAACCAGGAGATAGATGATCAACGTTTTGTTCTTCCAGGATATGTTCCCTACCTATCCTTGGTGTTCAAGATGATTGCTACAACAGTCATCTTTCTACTGTCTGGCTGGGTGGTCTACACTATCAAAACCACAAGAAGATTACACAAGCCTCAATATAATTATGTTTATTGCCAATTTACTGGTAGCTGGTATGATGACTACACTAGTAACATGTTAGTCTGGCTGTTGAAGGGTTGGACCTTGAAGTAATTGGTATAGAAGAAAATTTGGTATCAAAAGAAGCGGAATTTTTTGTAGAATGACATATCCGGAGTCCATCAAAACCCACTTTTGGGGAAATTTTTTTATTCCTTATTAAATTTTTTACCGCCAACATTTTCAAGGACCATGTTATTTTGTACATTTCACAAACTGTAAAATGAATTACCATAAATCTATATATATAATATTGTTTGCTACTGTCTAAGGAATTTGATTATGCGGTTTCTGTTTACACAATGGTAACCACAAGAGTCATATAAAGCCATAGCTAACTAGTAAAAATCGGACTGTCAGCTTTGTAACACTAGCAAACGGTGTCCTAATGTTCCTTACAATACAATAAACACTGCTAGCCTTCTTATAATTGAATCAAAATACGTTAAGGCTGGTTTTCAGGTGCTTTACAACTGCACATGCGCAAACACACAGATGGCCTAAAAGCCTGTCTTATAGAAAAGTTGCACTACAATCTCGTAACTTACCTCCTGCCTTTGCTTATCCTTCTCTTGTGTAGACTACATGTAGTCCGGTAGATTTAGCTCAAAAAAGGGGTGAACCCAGAAAAAATTCGAAGAAAGCTAATTTTGGTATCATTGGAAAGAAAATTTTTTTGTAGAATAACATATCCAAAATCCCCAAAAATCCCCCTTGGGGAAAAATTTTTATACCCAATTTACTTTAGGACATCTATAGTAGCTACATAGCTATTATTAACTCTTGCTATTAAGACCTCAAAATGCAAAAAAACTTTTCACATAATAAATTAAACAAAACACAAAAATATTTGTAGCATCAATATAATGGACTCAATGTGACTGCCACTTATCCACAGATCATAAAGATCATATAAGTGGCTCTCACATAGAATCTGAAAAAAATGGAATTGTCAATGTCATTGTAAACGGGTTCTTCAGCATTTCTGCAACTTTCTCCCCTGCAATCACCACATGCTGTTACACACTTTAGTCCATGCTTACGGCAAGAACATATATTACTACCACATGGATTTGTAGTAGAAAGCTTGCATTTACATCGAACAAATTTAAGTAAGTTCTCTGGTGCTGGCTTAAATCTGCCATAATTGGCTGCAGCTTTGAACCATCTAGCTTCCAACCCCATAGTAGGGGATTAAGAGAGTCAGTGGCAAGATTTTTCCGAAGAAGTACTTGCAAATGTACACGCAAACTGTGATAGTGTGCTGCTCTTACAGTTGGTGGAAGTTTTTGAGGATCAACCGCATTAGCTGATGACACCATTTCCATGTATTTAGCATATCTGAGAGTGGTTAATGAATCAGACTGTTTCCCACCAAATACAATAACAAACAAGCTAACACCAGCTTCTCCAACTTGTTCAACTGTTGCATTATTATCCATCATTAAATCTGCAATCAGTTGCACCTTCTTGGATTGTTTTATCTTCTTCAATAAACCAGCTTTGCCTTGTCCGTATGTTGCTGATGTTGTATCACAGCCACTCCAAGCATGCAAAAAGAGAAGATATGATGTTACAACTGGACCTGCTTGTGCAACTAGATCACTAATGCTCCAAACTCTTAATTACTTTCCAGCCTCTGAAAGAAAATATATATTCGCCATGTTCTGTTTCCAGTGGTACATAAGTAACACAAGAACATCAGTGTCATCAGCAACAATATTCACTTCACTTCCTTCAATTGCATACTGAAGTGCACATTTAACAATCATTGTGTCATCATCTCCAGGACTTTGATGTACAGCCTGGCCATCATCTCTTAAATATTGGCTAATTAATACTATGAATTGGTGTTTGTTCTTTTCATTCGCAAGGAACACTTCCTGATTTCTGTAAGCTTCCATGGATTCACACAGCTGAATATCTGCACATACCTTTTTAACACGTCTCAGATGCTCATGGTCTTTAATTGATGGTCCCTGCTCATAGCCATAAAAAACAACACAACTTTCTCCATATTTTCCTAGTACATAGGACAGATACTGCTTTGCAATTTCTTGGTATGACATTTTCTTTCCCCACTTTACCCTATGTAATAAGGCTCCTCCATCAAGAACATGCTTCAATCGCCTCCTAAGTTCAGATGAATCTGTAGAATCTGTTAAGGATTTAGCTAATTGTGCCTTCACAGCTTTACGCATAAAATTGTCCTTAAACAGTGATGTTGGGAATGCTGTTAACTCAAAATCAAAGTAAGGTCTCATGTCCTCTTCCCTTTGCACAATGGCAATAAGCCTTGAGAATAAGATGGTTGGGTTAATGCTTAGCTTTTGCTGGTCAACTTGAACCCCAGGTTTGAGATTAGCTAGGGCTTTTATGTGGCCACTCCTCTTGATTGATGCCTCTGCCGCATTTAATCCATCAAGTTGCACATGAATGTTAAGTCCAACCTCCTCTGCTTTATCAGGATTTATTCCATCACCTGCAGTCGTAGTCAATCCTGATGACAAAGATCGTAGCTTAACTTCATTTAAATCAAATGGCTCATGTTGATCAAACCATTCTTGAATTTTGAGCAGGTCCTGGAAGTCACGCTTGCATCTAGATCTACCAAGTTCGATATGCTGCTCACTTGCATTGGTCTTCATGTTTGTCATTGTTGTCATTGCTTCATGAACTCCAGCACATTTGTGCATACTCAAGATCCACTGGAGGCGGACACTTTCTGTTATACCTCTTTCTCTGGTTAGTCCCCCACGACTTTTGATAGATCGCATCATAACCTGCTCAATAACCAAATCTGTCCATAATCCTGCCCAGTATCTACTGCTTCTACGGACTGCATGAAATCCTTGATTAATGACCATCTCATGCAGCCAAGGAAAGTCCTTCGGTAGCTCCAGCATAAATTGCAAGTAAAGATGGGCACTCTTAACATAGTTTATATGACCAGTTGCAGCAAACAAGTTTAGCATTCTCGTGACTGCAACAAGATGCAATGACCAATTTCTTGACCTTTCTGCCCTGATGAATAACTTCAAAGTTTCTATGTATTCAATATATTGCAACCACAGTTTTGCTGTTGGAGACTTCTCAGAGAGTAACGTCTTATATTTCATTAAACATTCTTCCAGTTTCAAAACTTCTGCTGATTTTGCGATTTCTAAAATTGACATCGATCCATCCTCAAAAGCTCGGTAAATTCCACGGATTGTATTGACTTCAAAAGAATTAATTTTTTCAACACTATTTAAATTCTGTTCATCACTTTCAAGCAATTGAGAATCAGGTATTGCATCAGCTACATTGTTTGGACCACCATCTTCCTCAAATTCGAAACAGGCGTGATTAGTTTCTAATTCACAAGGTAATAATGCAGCCACCAATTTGTTGACTAATGCAGCTTCCACCAAAAAATGGCCACGTAAAGCTCTTGAAATTGCTTTGCCTGACATCATGTGAGTAACTGCATTGGGTCCATAAACTGTTTCTAATGCTTCTTCTAATCCTGAGCCTTTCATTACAGATCCTATACTGCCCATAAAGCTCATCATTGCATGAAACCCACCAAGCCGACAAACGATTTTTAAAGATTTGACTTGATAATTTCGATTGCTTTGATCCACAAGGGTTGATCAAATGTTACACATGGGACAGGTATACCTAGCTTCTGGGCTTCATTTTCAATGTAAAGTAATGTGGAATAAATGCAGGTTTCATTTGAAGGATTCAAATCCACAATAGGTAGAAAAAGCACTTCTGATTTTGCATGTCCCTCACAAGAAAAAGCATGCTGCATAAACCCAGACCAGCTTGGTCTTGGGTGTTCTGCTTCACAAGCTAACCATCCAGCATGCCAAACTAAATCTGAGCTCACATCTAGTGGTAAAGTATAAGGAACTTGCAAGTGGAGAATAGGCTGGTAAATAATAGAAGAGAGGTCCCTTTTGGCATGACCCATATATTGTATTATTGCTAGACCTTTATCTTTCACCACTTCATTCACAGTAATTCGTGGAAGTCTTGGAATTACACGTGCCCTTGTTTGTAATGGCACTGAATCTTTTGGAGAGGACACAGCAATAATTCCCATACCATGAAAGGATCCTTGTCCATCCAATGATGCTACATTGTGGTCAACATTGTCAGCTACCCACTGTGTAAATGTGCCAGGAATGTACTCAGATAGCAAATTATCAAGTGTTTCACTGTGAATAACTGACTGCTTATACTTCATTACTTCATCATAGCTGATGGAAATCCCAAGTGTGACAATTCATTTATTAACCACTTTGAACCAAACACATGGTCCATTTCAATGCCTACTCCAAACATTATGGGTGCAATCACTGACCTCGGCCGAGATGCTTGCACAATTGCATGCCCAATACTATCTTGTTTCACTTCTGAAATGACAATCAGTTTAAGGAAATTTTTTAGATGATGAGGAACCCACTGACTGTTCGTAATATCTTCATTGGGTGGGTAAGTTTTGCAATCATAGAGTTTTTCTCGAATTTCGTCCCGTATAATTTTTGCTGCTGTAGATACAATCCACTCAGCTTTATCCTCCATGCTGTCTCTAGATGACTGCCACTTTTCATTGATAATATACTTAGCCATGTTTTTAAAGCAAACAACATTCTCACGTCCTTCAACATTGGCAAAAAATATATGCTCTTGATAGAGCTCTAGACTTGTAGCTTTTGCTTCAATCTCTTGATTGTATAAACATCAGCACCATCAGAAAATTCAATCATTTTGGAATGCAGCTCAGTAATTGTGTACAGTTCTGCACCAGATTCAGATTCCAGCCATTCAACAAGAATGTTGAACCATTTCAGCATACCTTCATCTTGATGTCTACCTACATGTGTGTTGTAAAATAAGAATTATGTGATATTAAGTAGCCAGTTAATATGACTCACCTGCAGCAGATAAGTTCTTAGGATCTCTTTTCAGACTAAATTTGGTCTAGCAGCTATCATGATACATTGCCTCTGCTGCAACTAAATCGATGCATCCTTGAAGACGATTTTCAACTTCAGATGCCCATTGATCTCCTCTTTCACTACAACGTTCTAGAAGATTGTGACGCATGGGAATAGTAGACACCCTATGCACATGTTGTCTGTGTGGGTGACGAGTATCCACGATAGCAGGTTTAGTACAGAGCAGACAATCTTCCTTCCAGTTGAAGGGTGCTGTAGCGGATCGTAATCTCTTTGCACTTGGAATTTCATCAGCAGCAACAGGATTTTGAGGACCGGGCCTTCTCTTGTCAGTAAATGTTTTACGGCATTCAGGATGTACTAGAACAGTTTCAACTGGGTCAGTACTGCTACATTCATCCAGATAGATATAAAGGTCATCTCTTCCATATTTCTCACAACACTCCATGATGGTTAATATTCCCTTCTTTGTTACACGAATTGATTCTTTATTTACAAACCCTAGCTTGCATATTACACAGTGATCCTTCCTGAAGGCACTAGTAGGGTGCCCTTCAGCCATTTGAATCTATATCAAAATGAGTAGAAACTATAGATAACCTAGCTGTAGCTTCAACATGATGTGTAGCAAACCTCAGTTTCCAGCAGCTCAACACAGGGCTTCCAAACCTCACGAAGGTACACTTTTCATCAAAAAACTGCTTAAGTAACTGAACACATGGCCCACAAACTTCAAGCAAGTTTTAACTTGCCCCCAAAAACTGCTGAGTCATTTCAAAACTGATTGGCTAGCACATTTTTTACACAAGTATAAACAAAAATTCTGCTCATTTTTAGGGACTTCATATGCTTCAAACTAAATTGGGTATAAAATATTTTCCCCATAGGGGATTTTGGATATGTTGTTCTGTAAAAAATTTGCTATCTAATGATACCAAAATCAGCTTTCTTCGAATTTTTTCCGGGTTCAATCCTATTTCTACTGAACTAATGGTTATCACTTCAACATCTCTTCAGTATGCTAGAAACACACCATAGATGAACAGGCGATTACGTAATGTTACGCGGAATAGTGCGCGAAGGAATCATGTACCCATGTTCCCATGCTTGTAGGGGCATACAATTTTCAGGATAGGTGCATTGGCTGGTTTAACGTACGAAGAAAGTTATACGTAGCATTTTATAGCATCAGGGCAGAACGAACGATCAAACCTGCAAACTATATTTGATGATCTTGCTTGTATTATTTCAACTGTTTGAGTCACAATGGCTGATTAAATGTTACACATGGTGTTGGAATATTCAGTTGTTCAGCTTGACTTTGGATGTACATCCATGTGGAATATAATGCAGTTATCATCAAGATGGGTTCAAATCAATAATGGGCAGAAGGAGCACCTCAGATTCTCAAAAAGAACTGTGACAGTTAGAAAAGGCTGTCTGTCTGCATAAAAGCTGAACGATTTGTTCTAAGTATGGCTGAATGTCCATCCACAGTGCTAGAGAAGATTAGAGTGTAATGGCATAGTGTATGGAGTTTGTAATTCATTGATTGTCGAAACAGCTATAGATAATTCCCATACCATGCAAGTTACCACTACCATCTAATGATGCCACATTGAGGTCAACATTATCTGCAACCCACTGACACTCTGCAAGCAAGTTATCAAGGCTTTCACTCTGAGTAACAGATTGTTTGTATCTGTTTACCTCATCATAACTGATGGAGTAACCTAGCTGTGACTGTTCATTTACAACCCAACCCAAACACATGATCCATCTCAACACCAATGCCAAATAGTGTAGGAGTTATAACAGATTTTGGTCTTGCATACTGAATAATTGAATGACCAAATGACCAAATGCCCAATGCTGTTCTGCTCAGGTTGTATAAGTAAGAGTCGCCAGAAATGTTTGCAGATGGCATGGTATCCATTCCAATAACATTAACATTAACAATATCTTCATTAGTGGGGTATGGTTTTGTAAATGTATCCTTTCCCTAATTTCAGCCCTTACGATTTTAGCTGCAGCACTTACTTACTAAGCGCTCTGCTTCCTCTTCTATGTTTTCTTTCTTTTCCGAATACCATTTGTCATTGATAGTATAACCTGCCATGTTTTTAAAGCACAAAATAGACCCACACCCCTTAACCTCTGTAAAGAATATGCAGCCTTCATAATGTTCATGCAATTATTGTTTTAGCCATTTAGGAGTATAAGTGTCAGATCCTCCAGAAAATTCTCTCATCTTGTCATGCAATTCTGATAGTGTATAGAGCTCGGCATCAGCCTCTGATTCAAGCCACTGGTCCAACATGTGGAACCAATGCAACATCCCTTTGTCCTTGGGCCTACCTGGAAACTTTCTATTGATAAAGTGTTTCCTTTATTTAGCAAAAATCGTGAATAACAATTTGCATGGTAATTTGCCTCTGCTGCAACTAAGTCAAAACAGCCATACAGACGTTTTTGAGCCTCAGATGCCCACGTATCACCCTTTTTGTCACAACACTCTAGTAGATTATCACGCATAGCAAGTGTTGTAACATCGTGTAATTTGTTTCTTTCTGGGTGGCGAGCATCACTTTAGCTTTTCCCCACATAGCATGCAGTTTTCTTCCAATTAAATGATATCAAGCTAGACCTTAACTGTTTTGCTTGTGGAAGCTGATCCTCTTCAACACTGCTGCAACAAGTGACCCTTCTTTGATTCGACTGCAGCTTTTATGTACTAAGACTTTTCCAATAGGAGCCTGACTGATACATTCAGTAAGGTGGGAATGAAGCATTCAATGTCCACATTCTTTACTGAAACTAATAAGGCTCATAATATAATAATACCCTTTTCTGTCACTGTGATAACTTTATCATTTTAATATCCTTGTTTGCATATGACACAACCGTCTACTTCAATTGTGCTAACTGCTCCCGAAGATCCCTCTTCGACTATGATAAAACTTGATCTACAGTCAAAATATACACAACTTCAAACCAGCTACCAAATTTTAATGCAGTATACTTGTTGATGATAATACAAAAATTAAAGATAAATTAACAGGTAGAATAAACTAGCAACATGCACTAAGAACAGATTTAATTAATGATCATTACTACATGCGCAGATAGTTAATACCCTACAGCTTACCTTACAACAAAAGCTTTATGCCGCGAATTTCAGTGATCAAGCGCTAAGCTGGTGTATATAGCTCTCAGAAGTTAGAAACGCTTTAATAAGCTTAACTAACTCAAACACTTAATACTGTACTCATACAAACAACAAATTGTGCTCTGTATCAAGACTCACGGTAGTGAGTCGCGCGGCCAGTAAAGCAGAAACGCGCGCCGCAGACAATAAATGACGCGACCACTACGTGAGGATTTTACAAGAACGAACGTTGTCAAATTCGGCCTTCCTGTAATCCACCCGTCACTTACGCTATCCCTCTGAAACTCTGGAGTTGAACTCATCGTGTCACTAGTAACTACCACACAAGCAGTGAAGCAAATCCATGCCGATTGTTTCGTGATCGAGGTTGCCGACATCAAAGGGGAAGTTTCATTTTTTTTTTTTATCGCATGCGGTTAGACGCAACCGCAGGCGTGTGCCTTGCGTTCCTTTGTGCATTCCGAACATTGATCGCCCTGTTATCGCTTCAGTATTCACTCAATCACCTCAAGATTCACATCATCGATTTCACCATACATGATTACCCTACAGTCGTGATTTCAGCACCAAACGAAGTTTCAGTCGTCCTCAGTCGACCTAGAGGCCAAATACAAATCCCAGATTGTTGTTTTCCGCAATACTCGCTTGGCATGTAGGGCAATGTGTCTTTAAACTGTTCTGAAAGTTTCGTTCAGATTGAAACATTTGTTTTCGAGAATGGCTAGTTTGAAATTTGAATTTAGTCGCCCCCACGTCAGATGCTCTCTAAGAATTTTACTCGGAATTTAAAGAATGACGCAGAGCACAACTGCGGTCACTGGGTATTGATGAACTGGCGCTCTATGTAGTTAATCAGTACATATAGCCACCAAGAAGTGTGCTGCCATAGATTATAGTCCATAGATATAATCGATGGTGCTGCATACCATCCTTCGTTTTGAAATTAGTCGCCCCCACATAATTTGTCCTCTAAGGGTGCGGCTTAAAGAATGACACAAGAGTACAACTGCGGTTACCAGTTGTTGACACAAGCTGTGAATAATTAGCACATGTAGCTAGCTTAAAAGGAAGTGTGCAAAATCGCCTAATACAATTGTCACCATGCATTATTGCATTTTATAGCACCCCCACACAAAATTACACATGTAATTACAACATACAGAGGAGACACATGAATACCAAACACTTTTCACAACAATAATGTAAGAATTGTACAATAATGACTGTAATATATCTGCTATGCAAATGTTTTCCAGTGGCCCGCCATGGTAGCAAGTCTCACATGACGGCATGTACATTCATCCAAACACAATGGGAGTAACGAGTTGGTATGATGACAAGTTGGTATGACTCCATTTGTAGAATCCAGATGAGTGGGTGTGGCTCCAGTATGTCTAAACAGTTAACAAACATCCCTGTTATAAATACGTGCTAGAGTTGCAATATAATAGTATAGTATTTAAATGCAATAATACATAGTCTCCATTGCATCATTATCAAACGACACTAAGTGGAGGATATTGTTGCATCTCTAGTATGTACACTCTATCAGTACAGCCTATCTTAATGGCCACTAGTATAGAAAGACAACCACTCTTGAAAAGCCAATTCTAATTTTGAGAATTTATACACTGTTACCTGCTGAATGAGTGAAGGTGGCAATAAACAAGTTCCACCGTAATTTATACACGTGATCTGATCCTGTGTATTCTGTCAGTGGATGAGATCCACTTGGCCAGGACAAAATGTGACTCAAGTGCCCTGGATGATCCATACTCAACCAACTTATGACCCAGTGGCACAATGGAACTGACTATTAATAGAGAATACAATTATATTTATTTCTAAGATGTGTGGATGTGTGGACACATTACAACACATTACATGTACATACAAGACATGCTACGTACTGTTTTAGCATTTCAAGTCACCACATTGTACACGTACCAGTCAACAATGCTTCATAGTGCCCATCAGTAAACCTGAAGAAAAGTTACGAAAAATAAAAATTCACATAAGTACAATGAAACCTCATTAATATGGCAGGCTGTGGGACCAAAAAATTTGGCCTGAATAACAAGGTGGCCTTATTAATGAGGTCATAAGTAATGCTTAGCTATATTTGGGACCTACTAGAGGTGGCCAATATAATGAGGGGGTCTTATTAAAGAGGTGACCACTAAGTGAGGTTTCACTGTACATATAGTTCACAATATTGTGAACAATATTAATGGTTAACAATATACACTGAAACCTGCAGGTCACTTCTTGTGGAAGATTGCTCTCTACACAAAATGACACATTCAGAGATTGTATTTAGATGGATGATACAGTAACGCATTGTGACTTCAATACTCGTGATGTGTCACTGCTAGGCAGCAACCATATACACGGCACTGCCACATCACACTTGCTCGCACACACAATTTTGCTAAAGATTTTACAAATTGATAGGTGTGGCAACTAGCTGTTTCGCTCGCAAGACTGTGTGGCAGCTGTTTCCCTTCTGTACAAGTGGCCACCAAGACAGGTCCACTGTGGATGAAAGCCAGGCATTAGATATTTGGTATTTCATGTGTTGAAGACATTCCAGGGCTTCTGGTAGTCTCAAATCTCACCACAGTTTAACTCAGGCAGTGTTGTGGTCACCACTAAACTACTGGAATGCTGTGTTATGCTCATCTTATGCTTGGCTACTATATTGTAGAACTGAAATGGATACTCTGAAAAATATATCCTATGGATAATGACTTCATCACTTTCTTCATCAGGAGCTTATAAGGACCAATAGTGAAACTTTTTACACTTGGGGCTGACAGTCAACTGCCTATGTCTGAAGCAGTGCTTTTGGTGCTCTAACAGATTGGCTGCCCCCTTGCTGCCAGCACTCACTGTCTCATACGCTGTCATACACTAAATCCATCTCTATAGCCAGTTAGAACAGCATGCTTCTTACCTTTTTTTAAGGCCGCATAATGCAGCCACCTCTTTAAAAGGCAAGGTTAGAAAATTTTGTCCCTACGGCCTGAATAATGACCAGTTTTCACTGTACTATTAGTGATTAGTGATCATGGGGGATTATTTATTAAGATACTAAGATATACAAACGCTACAACCTCTAAATATAGCAGTAAATTTTTTACCCTGGTCCAATGTCTCGTAATAATCGTGACTTCGTGAGAGACTCTACCAGTGTGACAAATACATGTTTATCATGATATGTGCTAATCGCCTTTTTACAATTAAGTTTTACAACACAAATACATGTATAGTTAAACTCACCAATTGCGACTAAATCCCTTCAACACGAAAAGACAATTAATGAGACAACCTTGGAGACAACAGCCACACAAGCCTATTCTGGTGCGTTTATTTAGTAGTAATATAAATTTTAAAAGGCGTTTATTTACAACAGGACATAATTACGCGCCCCTCTATTGTCTCTGTACATACTTGCCTTTTCTTTACTATTCTCATTTCATTTCACAAGATCTCTTGGCAGGGGCGTAGCTTCTTCACTTGAATTAGTCAATGCTTGAAGTAGATCGAGATACTCTAATAGAACAGTCACATTTCTACAAGTGCCATATTTTTATATTGTAAAGTCTGTAAGTAGCTAGTAATTTAAACTATACAATCCGATGCTAAGCAGAAGTTGTAACTATGCTAAATATTGATTGCTGTGTTACAGCTGTTTTGTGACTGCTCTAATAGAGTATCTTGATCGTTTCAATGCAGTACAAGATGAAAGGCAAAGTGTTGTTAAGGGTTTACTAGTTAAAATGGGTGTTAGTTGACTGCAGTTGCATGCCACTAACAGGGCCGTCCATAGAAATTAGAGGGCCCAAGGAAAAGAGTTAAAGAGGGGCCCAGGGAAAAGAGTTAAAGAGGGGCCCAGGGGCAAGGAAGGGTCTAGATCCTGACTGCTCTATTAGAGTATATCGATCTTTCTTTAAACAGGTATTCAAGTGGCCCCTTTCGGGCTGTGGCAGGGGGCAAATACCCCAGTTACCCCCAATGTCGGCGGCCCTGGCCACTAAAATTACAGTTATATTTTAATATTCTGCCACTGTAATCTGGGGTTTCTGTCAAAACCATGGAAACTCACCTACTGTTATCAACAGTGCATTGCTTATTCTAACAAAAGTATTGAAATCCCATCCAAAAACAGCTTATAGCTGTAAAAAAAGTGCACGTCCAAGTAAAGCAGAGTTAACTGCGACAAAAAGTAATGATATCATAATGCGGCCATGTGCGAGGTGTGCAAGTTGTAAAATTAATATTAGCTAATCAGATAATACAATGTTATTGTTAAAGTGTTAATGAGAACTATGTGATGCTGCTAGTTTTTAAGTGTGTGAGCATCTTCATAAATGCCACATAAATTTAATTCTCAATAAAGCAATGTGTATAGATTCTCTGATAGTAATAAATAGTTTGAGTTTGGCCACCTTTCCTTTGTTCGTAGCATTGCTGTATACAGGAAAGGCGGCCAAACTCAAACTATTTATTACTATCAGAGAATCTATACGCATTGCTTTATTGAGAATTAAATTTATGTGGCATTTATGAAGATGCTCACACACTTAAAAACTAGCAGCATCACATAGTTCTCATTAACACTTTAACAATAACATTGTATTATCTGATTAGCTAATATTAATTTTACAACTTGCACACCTCGCACATGGCCGCATTATGATATCATTACTTTTTGTCGCAGTTAACTCTGCTTTACTTGGACGCGCACTTTTTTTACAGCTATAAGCTGTTTTTGGATGGGATTTATACTATAAAAACTGAATTACTTTATTGCAAGATGGAAGACTTACAAAAACAAAAGACCTAATACAGCAACAGAGTCACATTGTAAGGCTGCCTTATATCTATAGTAATTAATCATACATCATTTCTTAATTACAAAACAAAACTCCACCATTTGCTAGGTGTGTACTATAGTCTGGCATAGCCCAACCTGCATGCGGAGCACTCCAGCTATGCCAGTCATACATAGGCCATTACGTCACATCTTTTAGCCACACACATGGTAGCTACGTATGTTCTAAAATAATAATGGTGAAAGATGCTTATTGACATTTTGCATTAATGTTATACAAATTGTACACTAATGCTGGAATTTGTGATGAAACAAGTTAAGTATGGGTGCAAGTTCATGTTGAAAAACTGAAGTCAGGCTAATTAATATAAATGGTCATAAATTAAATTCCCCAAATGCCATTGAGGTGGATTTTGGATATGTTGTTGTCTGAAACATTCCGGTTCTTTTGATACCAAAATTGCTTCTATACCAATTTCTTCTCTATACCAATTTCTTCAAGGTTTGACCCATTTTTGATGTTTAACAGCCAGACTATGTCTGATTCCCAGTATCATGATAATCACTTTTCAAATGGGAGTAGAGTCTTCCTTGGCCTGCTATGTGTATCAGTTTCGATTAATTTTGTTTTATGTCAACATCATCTCATTTGTGGTAGTAGCAGCTGATAAGGTGGTAGCGATAAGATTTCCTTTGAAGTACAAAAGAATGATGACACGTTGTGTTGTAGCTGCTGGTATTGGTGGTGAATGGCTGGTAGCTAGCATACCTACTGCTTACGCAGTCTTCTTCAATACTGATGTGGTCTCTTATATACCAGAATATGGTGCTTGTATTTTTGGGAGAAGCTCTTTCATTGAAGCTGCCATCACTTTCATAATACCAATGGCTGTAACATCAATCCTCATTGTAGCCCTTAATGTTCACTTAACCATGAAAGCATACCGAGTTCGCAGGCAAATTGAAAAGGAAATGAGGTTGTCTGGTCAGTCTGAGAATGTTAGCTCCTTGAAGAAGAAACAATGTAACATCAGACGAAACAGGAAGCCGATTATCACATTACTTGTAGTCATTTTAGGCAGTATACTAATATCACTGCTGTTGACATTAATACACCACTTGGGAAGAGTTCTGATTGATTCTAAAGGTTATCAAGAGTTCATGGAGTATGTATTCATTCCAAACTATAGTTTTGTAATACGGCTCTTCCATCCACTTGTATATGGGCTGTATTTCAAACAAGTCCGTGAACCGATGATGAAGCATTTGAAGGGATTTGTGAAGATAAATAAATCTAATCAAAAACAGCCAAGCTGTAAAAAAAGGAGTGCAGCCCTTGAAAAGGCTATGGTGAAAAAAGATGTGAAATCCAAGGTGGCGGCCAAGAAATGGCTGTGATGGTAGGTTAATGGTAAAAATTTTAATAACGACAATTCAGGTGAATTTGGTGCCGCTTGGTCAATTGGCACAAAATTCACCTGAATTGTTGTTATTAAAATTTTTACCATTAACCTACCATCACAGCCATTTCTTGGCCGCCACCTTGGATTTCACATCTTTTTTCACCATAGCCTTTTCAAGGGCCGCACTCCTTTTTTTACAGCTTGGCTGTTTTTGATTAGATTTCACTTCTTTTTGTATTTGTATACCCCAAAGCCTGCCTATGGCCAGCTTTGGAGCTTTTTAACCTATATATTTTTCTTTACCACAGGAAAAAGAAAAAAGATGAAGCAGATTTTATAAATACTTTAACTCATTCTGATTTTATCAGTAAATGTACAAATTATATATATAATGCATATATCAAGAGTTCATAATATAAAAAGAGAGCATATATTTATTACATGTCAATTAATCCCCACAGGATAATTTGCAGCTGATTTCTCTACTGGGTGACTTGAAATGTAGCTGAACTCTCTACAGGGTGATCTGCTTGTATGTAGATGAACTCTTTACAGGATTCTCTCTACAGGGTGACTTGACTCTAGCTGAACTCTCTGCAGGGTTATCTGTTTGTAGTTGAATTCTCTACAGGGTGATTTGTTTGCAGCTGATGAACTCTCTACAAGGTAACTTCTTCTAGCTGATCTGTCTACAGGGTGACTTGTTTCTAGCTGGTCTCTCTACAGGGCGATTTGTTTGTAGCTGAATTCTCTACAGGGTGATGTGTTTGCAGCTGAACTCTCTACATGGTGGTTGCTTTGTAGCTAAACTCTCTAATAAGTGACTTCTTCTAGCTGAACTCTCTACAGGGTGATCTTTTCATAGCTGAACTCTCTACAGGATGATTTGTTTGCAGCTGAACTCTCTACATGATGATTTCTTTGTAGCTGAACTCTCTACAGGGTGATTTGTTTGTAGCTGAAATCCCTACAAGGTAACTTCTTCTAGCTGATCTTTCTACAGGGCGATTTGTTTGTAGCTGAGTTCTCTACAGGGTGTTCGTTTGCAGCTGAATTCTCTACATGGTGGTTTCTTTATAGCTGAACTCTCTACAAGGTGATATCTTCTAGCTGATCTCTCTACAGGGTGATTTGTTGGTAGCTGAACTCTCTACAGGTGATTTGTTTGTAGCTGAACTCTCTACAAAGTAATACTTCTAGGTGATCTCTCTACAGGATGACTTGTTTCTATCTGAACTCTCAACAGGGTGATCTGTTCATAGCTGAACTTTCTACTGGGTGATTTGTTTGCAGCTGAACTTTCTACATGGTGGTTTCTTTGTAGCTGAACTTTCTACAAGGTAATTTCTTCTAGCTGAACTCTCTACAGGGTGACTTGTTTCTAGCTGATCTCTCTGCAGGGTGATCTGTTCATAGCTGAACTTTCTACGGGGTGATTTGTTTGTAGCTGAACTCTCTATACATGGTAGTTTCTTTGTAGCTGAATTCTCTACAATGTGACTTCTTCTAGCTGAACTCTCTACAAGGTGACTTGTTTTCTAGCTGATATCTCTACAGGGTGACTTGTTTCTAGCTGAACTCTCTACAGGTGATTTGTTTGTAGCTGAACTCTCTACATGATGGTTTGTTGTAGCTGAACTCTCTACAAGGTAACTTCTTCTAGCTGATCTTTTTACAGGGCATATTTGTTTGTAGCTGAGTTCTCTACAGGGTGATTTGTTTGCAGCTGAACTCTCTACATGGGAGTTTCATTGTAACTGAACTCTCTACAATGTGACTTCTTCTAGCTGAACTCTCTACAGGGTGACTTGTTTCTAACTGATCTCTCTACGGGGTGACTTGTTTCTAGCTGAACTCTCTACAGGTGATTTGTTTTTAGCTGAACTCTGATTTCTTTGTAGCTGAACTCTCTACAAGGTAACTTCTCATAGCTGATCTTTCTACAGGGCGATTTGTTTGTAGTTGAGTTCTCTACAGGGTGTTTGTTTGCAGCTGAACTCTCTACATGGTAGTTTCTTTGTAGCTGAACTCTCTACAATGTGACTTCTTCTAGCTGAACTATCTACAGGGTGACTTGTTTCTAGCTGAACTCTCTACAGGAGATTTGTTTGCAGCTGATCTCTCCACATGGTGGTTTCTTTGTAGCTGAACCCTCTACAAGGTAAATTCTTCTAGCTGATCTTTCTACAGGGTGATTTGTTTGTAGCTGAATTCTCTACAGGGTGATTTATTTGCAGCTGAACTCTCTACAAGGTGACTTCTTCTAGCTGAACTCTCTACAGAGTGATTGATTTTTTTGCAGCTGAACTCTCTACCTTGTGGTTTCTTTGTAACTGAACTCTCTACAGTGTGATTTGTTTGTAGCTGAACTCTCTACAGGGTGATCTGTTCGTAGCTGAACTCCCTACAAGGTAACTTCTTCTAGCTGATCTTTCTACAGGGCGATTTGTTTGTACACTGTAGCTGAGTTCTCTACAGGGTGATTTATTTGTAGCTGAACTCTCTACAATGCGACTTCTTCTAGCTGAACTCTCTACAATGCGACTTCTTCTAGCTGAACTCTCTACAGGGTGATTTGTTTCTAGCTGATCTCTCTACAGGGTGACTTGTTTCCAGCTGAACTCTCTACAGGGGATTTGTTTGCAGCTGAACTCTCTACAAGGTAACTTCTTCTACCTGATCTTTCTACAGGGTGATTTGTTTGTAGCTGAATTCTCTACAGGGTGACTTGTTTCTAGCTGATCTCTGTACAGGGTGACTTGTTCCTGCTGAACTCTCTACAGGTGATTTGTTTGCAGCTGAACTCTCTTACATGGTGGTTTCTTTGTAGCTGAACTCTCTACAAGGTTACTTCTTCTAGCTGATCTCTCTACAACATGACTTGCTTCTAACTGAACTCTCTACAGTGCGATCTGTTCATAGCGGAACTTTCTACTGGGTTATTTGTTTGTAGCTGAACACTTTGCATGATTGTTTCTTTGTAACTGAACTCTCTGCAAGGTAACTTCTTCTAGCTGATCTCTCTACAGGGCAATTTGTTTGAGCTGAACTCTCTACATGATGGTTTCTTTGTAGCTGAACTCTCTATTAGGTACCTTCTTCTGGCTGATCTGACTACAGGGTGACTTGCTTGTAACTGAATTCCCTACTGAATAATTTGCAATGTAATATAATTGAGTAAATTATAAATGCAGCTGAATGCTTTATTAGGGTGACTGTTCTATTAGAGTATCTCGATCTCGCATTTGCTACATGTAGTTGCCTTTCGAATCATAACTCAGTGGTTTGTAATCCGATTCTTCTGTACTACTGCAAGGACTTTCTATGATGATTATTCCAGCTACATACTGATTTTCAGCTCATTGCTCTAAGCGGTTTGCCTGGTAGATACGAAAACTAATAGTTTTTATTCATAAAAATTGATTGCGTAATTTTGACACAGGTCGGGTTTTGTGTCATATCTCCGTGGTCTTTATCCCGATTCCTTTCAAACCACAAAAAGGCACTCCTACGATGGTTGCTCCATCTACATATCAATTTTCAACTGATTCCTCAAAGGAGTTTACCCTGTAGGCGTGACAGACCTTCGACCTTATTTTACGCAAATAATCGGTCATAACTCCGTGAAAGTTCATCGGATTCCTACCAAAGTTGACACACAGATCCGCCTGAATGAGCCCTTTAAGTGTGCCAAATTTCAGCCCGATTCGAGCACGCATTCGTGTTTTATGGCGGATTTTGCGAATGTGCGAAATGAAGAAGTAGAAGAAGAAAACGAAGAAATTAGAACGAAATGTTGTTCGCTCGTATCTCGGAAATGGCTGGAGCGATTCTCTTCAAATTTGGTGTGTAGACTCCCCTTGCTGGCCGGCACCTCTCTAGCAAATTTGGTTCCAATCGGATAAGGGATCACAGAGCTACATAGGTGTGAAAATTTCGTTTTCTTTCTTCCTGTTAATATACTCACGGGTGGCACGCCGGCTTCTTGGGCCGCACGACACACTACCGTGTGTCTTGATTCAACTCAGTTGTCCCACAACCATGAAGAGTTAAATGTAATCATGTATCTTATTATTATTATAGTAAACATGTAGTCCTGTTAACTGTTGTAATAATTACATACAAATTATTATATACTCTGTATTTATTTAACCCCTGTATCATTAAATTGTAGATAATTGTAATAAGCATTGTAAAAACATCAATATGTGTTGATGTAGCTACTCATAAAATTGCTTGATGTCATACAATCATTAACATGAAAATCAGTGGTATTAGAATGTTTTACAAGATTGATAGGGACCCGCCGATTATGCTCATAATTTTACCTATTATGCTATGCTGCACTGCTCAAAAATTTACCTATTATGCTTTAATTTATGCTCAATACTTACCTATTATGCTCAAATTATGCCCAATTATTTATGCCTCAGTTCTCATGCTCTGGTAATAATTTCCAGTTTGTGGATAAATAATAAGTGGTTGAAGCACAAACTTACTTGCCAAAATGCATATTACAAAAAATCGATATACTCTAATAGAACAGTCAGCTACATGATTGTTCTATTAGAGCTACTGACTGTTTTATTAGAGTATATCGATCTTTCTGTGATAGCTACTTTTATAAGCAAGAATTCATACTATTATACAAATATTCTACCTATTATGCTAGCATTATGCTCAATGCTTTTAGGCACCTATTATGCTCATAATTATGCCAGCATAATCGGCGGGTCCCTAAAGATTGAGATACTCTAGTTTATGAAATTATTTTTAGGTGTACCATATCATACTACTGCATTATGGTGGTGGCTATGTACATGGGACAGGGAAGGTAGTATTGGGCCTTAACTTGTTTTGTATCCCTGTGGTGAGTCCGTAGTGGTTGTGAGTGATGAGTGGTGGACATTCTGTTTGAGTGGTGGTCGGTACAGATCACTGCCTACCACTGTAGGCACATACCAGGAAAATCAAATTCTGACAGAAACTTATTAGCTGCCCATATATTGCATGGGGGTTTCAGTATAATGTTTGTCCTATTTCTTCTGTACATTTCTATACAGCATTGCATATAAGCATATTAAATAATGCAAATTCCTATGCAATTTATATAATTATAATAAGACTGAGGTACATAATTTATAATTTTTAAATTGCAACCATATTTTACAGAAATATATAGTGTACTGATTAGCAGGTGTCTTTCCAGTAATTTAGTTGTAAGCCTGGTAAGCTATCACAGCTTTGTTCCTCTTGTCCTGTCTCAAATGCTTTAGGAATGATGCTAGTTATGTCATCACCATTGTCACAGATGATTTTCGACAATCTAATGTCACTCAGTGAATTAATCTGGCTTGGAGTGAACACACCTGGGTTCTCCCAATAGAATCGGTCTCCATTACGAATATCAGAGAATGTTTTTCCAATGATACAAGCAAATGTGGGGCCTAAACTGGATCCACTGATCCTTTCTTCAGCCAATCCCCCAGCAAATAAATCAATGCCATTTCTAAATCCAGTGAAACCATAAACCTTTCTCAGCAAAGCTTCAGTACTCCGGCTATGAAATCTTGATTCAACTCCAAAAATGTCTAAGCAGTATTGTTGAAAGCTCCTATAGGATGGTTGTCCATGCTCACGGCCACGTTGTATATTACGAGCTGCTAGGTCTTGCCCAAGTGTTGAATTACTGGGTGCAAACAGCTGTTTGGTTAGAACTCTAGTGAGAAATTCATCAACTTCTCTTGACCTGTCTTGCATGAGACCACGTAATATAGGATCAGTCCCACCACTAAGAAAATATTGCAAAGGGTTTAAGAAGGAATCGCGTAATGAGAGTGCTCCAATGTCTAAAGGTTTATTATCCTTGTCAAGACGAGTGAACTCTGGTCTGATCAAAGAATGCCCAAACCTAAATGCTGCAGTAGCAAAAGAGTTTGGTATAGTGACATCAGTATTAGGAGAATAGCCAGGATAGGATCCAATAAATGTATTATAGCCATCCTCTCCAAAAATTAGCGGAAGAAATTCCTTGTAGGTAATGATTTGTATCATGGCTCCAACAATCTTACGACCTTCTTGATAAAGCCTCTCATCATCCCAGCAAGGATTGAGTTTAGCTAATTCTGTTACAATGACATTGTGTTGTCTTAGCCATATAGTGTGCATGATTGTTAAAGCAACATTCTCATTAACCCTAACATCACCACCTACAAAATGTGGTACACCACTATCAGAAATTTCACTATCAGCTTGAGATTCAAATGGAAGGTAACCTTTCAGAGTACCATTTACTCCACCCTGTTTTAACAGACCACCAGAAAAAAGACGAAGTGAGTCTGCTACTTCTTGGGTGGATCCGTAGACCATGGAACCATCTAAAAAGTGTGTTATCTGATTGATCTGTTGCCTTGCCATGTCAAAATGTTCACTTTCACATGTTCCAACAGACCTAGTTAGAGGCAGGCACTCACCTTTGTTTGGACCCCTTATACCAAATGCTGAATCTTGTGGCGAAACTTTAATAGGATAACAAAATTGTTCATTCTCTTCTATATCACAGTTCTCCTCACAAATTGTGGCGTTGAATTCAGCCAGCAAGTCCAAGTCATGATCAACAAACTGGCCCCATGTCATAATGAGGTGGTTAAGTTCTGTGCTAAGGACAGGAACATCTTGAATTACTGCTGCACTAACAGCTCTTGAGCTAGGCCATGGACCTGCAAAAGGGTCACCATTCACTTGCTGGTCATATCCCACAGGAAGAGAGATGCCATCTTCATACTCAGCTGGTTGAAGACGTTTGAAAGCAGTATTGGCAGCTCCCCTGGTTGGATGGAGAAGGCTGTTACATGTTCCATTAATTGAGCGGAATTTGTGCGTTGCTGAGCAGCTGAGTGACTCTGAAGTGTTCACGCACCGAGCAAAGTCTAGCATCAAATTAATTCCTTCTTCACTCATGTCTGAATTTTCTGAATCTGACGAACCAAGAACCAATCCTAAAATCTTTTCAACTACTGTTCTGGCTGCATCATGAAATCTTGCCATTCTTCCCATTGGATGTAACCTTCTCCTTATTATTGATGAAACAGATGCAGTTCTTAGAAAACTGCTGGAATGTGATGAAGTCTTCTTTTGTAGCAATTTTTCCGAAGAAATCATATTTGATATTGCTGTCTTCATTTGCTCTATAGAGAAACAATATTCAACATAACAATAATGTATAGAAGCTATGTATGTTCATGCATGTGCATGTAGCTAACTAGATATTGCTAAAATGGAGCCGTATCAACTAGAATGTCTGTATAAACTAGAATGTATGTATATTGGATATATCTGTGCAATGTTTATGCAACAATACATATAGATTACAGTTATATACTATACTGTAGCTGGTAGGTACCTGTATTGTCGTCAACGTTAACATCAGAAGATACAACTACAAGAAACACATACAAATGTTACACCACAGTTATATATATATATATACACACACATAAATTAGCAATATTATTTTACACACATTAGGTGTTAACAAATATTTGCAAGACATAATCATGTATAATAAAACTGCAGTGGAATATAATAATTGACAGTGCCTTACCACAAAGTCTGATAGATTTTCTGTAGAGGTTACTGCCTTGCACTTCTAAAGTATATGTTCCAGCATCTGAATCTTTGATCTCTAAGAAAATGATTCTGTCCGTATCTAAGAAAACCTGAACATTGTCTCCATCAATGGCCACACCGTCCTTGCTGAATGAGTAGCTGATTGCTGTTCTAGTACCATCATAGTCAAAGTTTAGAAAGAAAGGATGTCCTTTAGTAGCATTAGTTGAATCCTCCTCACCAGTACAGTCACTAGTTGCAACTGCACCACTGCCAAATATCCCTAGTATAAACCAGTAGAGTATCTTCATATTTTCAGTAACTCTTTGAGTGTTGTTTGCTGCACACTTCAAGTTAGCAGTGCTTTTATACAGAATCACAGCAGCAATTTAACTGCCGATTCTCAGGAATGACTTCATCCCAGCATTAACAGACGTGTAATCTAATCAGGAAATTTTGATGTCCTCAACTATATCGTCCGGTAAGATGTTGTTCCAGGAACAACTTATCAATGATTTTTAAAATCACACAGGAAGTAGATTGATGTGGTAGCTGACTTTATATACTCAAATTCCGGACTAGATTCTCTTTTGCTTGGTGATGGTTGAACTAGTACTGTAAATAGACACTGCTGCCTATTATATATGTATTAATATACTTCATGCTAGCACAATGAAACTTTGCAGAGCAAGATTTTCAGATTCTGTCTAATTCTTAATGTGCGGCATTCACAGTATCATGATGTGTTAATTATTTCCATACATCCAAACAACTAGTGTTTAAATAAATCACAGTTCACAATGGAATAATCAGCTATTAGCTGAAGTTGCAACCAACACTTGAGAGTTGATGTGTCTTTCTTAGGATTGAAGTATCAAAAATGTATGAGCTTGTTCCTTAAGTTGGTGAATAGAGTCCTTAAAATGACAAACTACAGCCCCCATCGGAACACTAATAACTACAGGAATCCATTTGTCTTCTGTCTTGAGATGTTCTGTTTCTATGCTCAAATCCTGATACTTCGTCTCCTCTTCTTTCTCTGTAACCCTTCTATCAGCTGGAATGGACACACCAACAAGGGTTATTAGAATCTTTGTTTTGTCAACAACAGTAAGATCTGGCCTGCGAGCACTGGCAACATGATCACAAAAGATGTAATTGTTGAAGTCCCACAGTATCTTCACCTGATCATAGTTTAGCAAAAATAATCTGGTTGTTCATAATTCCACTGCATGTTGCAGGGGATCAAGTCACCACTGGGTCTGGGATTTTTTTCTGCATTCTTCAACGTTTTAGTTACATGTTTCAGACTCCCTGTATTGACAGGCTTTAGCCTTCTCACAGGTCTCTAGTGGGATAGCATTTAATAAAACTATAATTGGGTACTGACAAGCTCTTTGACATACACTGTACATAGCAACCAATAAAGATACTCTAGGGCATAGTGATGATTAAGTTTATACAAAGTACCAGCAGATTTGATGCCAAATTAAATGCTTTACAGCTTTTGGATGTTCTCCACACAGCTTACAGGTACCAAACACATCAGCCATTGCTCTAGTGGATAGTGCTTGCTCTTGAGCAGCAAGAAGAAACCAATAAAAAGATTGTCCTTATTCAGTCAATAATTTAAAATGTGGCCGTATGATCACACTCAGCATTACAACTGCTATTGTTCAAATTATAATGCAATATTATATGCAGTATAATATGGGAAATAAACCCAACTCAAGCCAAGTGCTTAAGTTGTTATAATTGTTTTAACAGTCAAGTGTCTCCTCGCAATTGCTGCGGTGCTGTACAGAGCAAATCTTTGAAATGTGGAAATGAGTGATGTTGAAATACTTAACATACTCACCAAATTCTTATACTCCAATGATGATATATAGGTAGATTATGAACTTTAGAATTCCACAGCTGAATCTTATAAGGTCAACATACATACAGGTACGTATTTGTCTTGTCTTTACACTGTGTGTTAAAGTCTTGAGTCACACTTCAATTAGAAACGTTTTCTTTCAGTCTTTAATGACAAATGTAATGTAAGGTCTATTGTGTGGGAGACGGTGGTCAGTAATTAGTGTGAAATCAGATCAACAACTTAATTACTTCACCAGCTCTTTCAGGTGAATGACACCACCAATCACTACACATGTTAAAACTAGCCAACTTGGATAACTGCCAATGAATTAGTCCAGCAATCTTTTCATGTCTCTGCTCATAATTCCCTTTGGGCCAGCAAAGGACATAAACTAAGTGATCAACAGTTTCATTTGAGCTTCCACACAATCTACATTTAGTGGTACAAAGCAATGAGTAAATATGGGCTATTATTATGCAATACAGGGTATAATGTGCTTGTACCTGAGTAGCAAAAATAAGGCAGTCCATTTCCTTTATAAAGTTGCCACATGACCACAGGAACTGTTTACAAACATATTCAATCCTCTGACAGTCCATTCCAATCATCAATAACCAAAAGAAATACGAATGGTGTCCCGGTAGACATGTAGCATCTGATTTGAATATTGCAACTGATAACAATGAACGAGATGCTGTTGGTCTTATAAAGCCATGGGCACCTAATGGCTATAAATTCTGGAAACAACTAAAGCAAAATGGTATACAGTGGAACAATAGATCAAAGCCTTTCCTCAACTTTGACCTTTTTACATTTACCTGTATAGCTATACACATCTTTTAAATAATTCTCTGGATGACAGCTATTGTGCATTTGAAAGGAAATTTGCGATGCAACAATTCTATACATCGAACATACTGGCCTCTCATCCATCACATACACTCAGTTAATGCATTGCATGCCAGCTAGTATGCAATATGTTATGGGATTCACCTTGTTTAATTTGCTTGTCTAGGTACAGGGATTTGTTTTACAGCTTTTCCTCATCCTTTCGCACACATACATTTCCTTCAAAACAATTCTCAGTGAAGAATTGAAACTACTATCAAGAGTTCCAATGGCAAACAATGATTTAAGTATTATAAACACATATAAGCATATATACTATCTGGTCAGTAGAATGATTAACACTTTGGTAGTTTCAATTATATTTTATTTAGAACTATTTTGAAGGAAAATGTGTCTGGTTGTGTATAAAGGATGGACTAATTAGGACAACTGTGTATAACAACTGTTACATATGATACAATTTGTGTATGTGTTTGTTGACTTACGCAAACACATATGCTAATCTACTTCCTTTGTATACTGGTCTGGTAAGATATTGTTCCAGGAACAACTTAACAACTCAATGGTTTTTAAAACCCACAGGAAGTAGATTAGTCTACATGTGGTAGTTGACTTCATATACGCAAATTCCAGACTAGATTTTCTTTTGTTTGGTGATGGTTACACTAGTCCTGTAAATAGACACTGCTTCCTATTATGTATTAATGTACTTCATGCTAGCGCAATGAAACAATACAGAGAAGGATTTTCAGATTCTGTCTAATTTTTAATGTGTGGCATTCACAGTATCTTGATGTGTTAATTATTTCCATGTATCCGAAAAATTATTAAAATCACAGTTTATTATGGAATAATCAGCTATCAGCTTGAGTTGCAACTAGCACTTGAGAGTTGACGTGTCTTTCTTAGGATTGAAGTATTCAAGAATGTAATGGGTTTGTTCCTTTCAAATTAAATTGGTGAATAGAATCCTTAAAATGACTGACAGTCCCCAGCACACCAATAACTACAGGAATTTATTTGTCTTCTGTCTCCATACATGTTCTGTTTCAGCTATGCTCACATCCTGATACTTAGCACACCGATAACTACAAGAATTTATTTGTCTTCTGTTTCCATACATGTTCTGTTTCTATGCTCACATCCTGATACTTAGAAATCTTCTCCTCTTCCTTCTCCATAACCCTTCTATCAGCTGGAATGGACACATCAACAGGGTTATTAGAATCTTTAGATCTAACCTGCGAACACTGGCAGCATGATCACACAGTAAATGTTGAAGTCCCATAGTATCTTCACCTGATCATTTTCAATGAATGATGTTGGCTCATGATTCCACCATTGGGTACTGACAGCAATTCAAGATTTTTGACACATGTATAGCAACCAATGAAGATACTTAAGGACATGGTCATGCTTAAGTTTATACAAAGTACCAGCAAGTTTACCAGAAGTAGAAATGTTAGCATATGCTTCAATGATATTATTTGCTCTAATTGGTAGCCATTCCCTTGCAACATTTAATAAAACATTCCTTCCTCCTGATATTAAGTGAATCATATCAGGTCGATAGTATTGTGCCAACAATACAAGGTTAACATAATGCTGGTAATCTGATCGTGTTGGATTACGAATGGTTGTTATGTGGAACTCATTAGAAAACTGAAGTGTATCAGGAACTATCATCATCATAGGATCACCAAAATAATCACGTTCTTCATATCCACTATGACTGAATTGAGCCACCAATACTGGTTTATTTGAGCGAATTATACAATTTTCCTGACTGGATAATGTTTTACTATAATGCTGTCCCTTATTCATAGGCCAGCAAAGGACAGCAACTAATTGAGTGGTCAACAGTTTCATACTTTCATCTCAGCTTCATAAATGTACAGGGTAGTGAGTAAATCAGTATGGCTTTTAATACTTACATACATGTATATAACATTAGTAGAAAGTGTGCAGCAAAAATAAGACTCTCCATTTCCTTTGTAAAGTTGCCAGAGTGCAACCATGACCACTGGTACAAACATATTCAATCTTCTGACAATCCATTCCAATCATTAATAACTCTCAAGTAAATGAAATGACATCATAGAAGACATAATAGCATGTGGTTTGAATAAACAATGGACAAAAGGCTGTTGATTTTACAAAGCCATAGCCACTTAAAATGGCTATAAATTCTGGAAACAACTAAAGCAAAAGGGTATATAGTGGACCAATAGATTAAAATTTCATCATCAACTTTGACCTCTTGACATTTAACTATAAAAATTGTTTGAATGCAATAACCCTATTGATGATTGCTATATAACGTGGAAATTTGTGATATAACAATTCTATACATTGGAAATGCTGGCCTCTCATCCATCACATACACCGAGTTAATGCATTGCATGCCAGCTAGTATGTGTTATGGGATTCACCTTGTTTAATTTGCCTGTCTAGATACAGGGGTCTGTGTTGCAGCTTTTCCTCACCGCTTTGCACACACACATACCTTAAAAACAGTTTTCAGTGAAGAATTGAAACTACTATCAGGAGTTCCATTGGTAAACAATGGATTGTATGCTGTGGCAATTAAAGTATTATAAATACATAATACCATATGGTCAGTACAATGAACTAACACTGTGGTAGTTATATTTTATTTAGAACTGTTTTGAAGGAAAAACTGTGTCTGGTTGTGTAACGGATAAGAAAACTGTGTATAACAACAATACAATTTGTGTATGTGTTTGTTGATTTTTACTTTCACATTCAGCAGTAGTAAAGTACTACACAAAACTAACCAATGCATATGTATGGATTAACATGCCAATGGCAACCCATTTTTAGACAGATTTTAAATCAGGTCACAACATAATAACACTATACAGGGGAAAAGTTTTGAAATATGTTTGCAGTTCATCAAAATTTCCTCTAAAAATGGTATTTGCTTTATTTCATCAATTGTTTCCATTCAAAAAACTTGGTTGTTTAATTTGTAATACTTTCTGCGATCAAATATTTGCACTATACATACAGTACATGTATTGTACTCTACATATTCTCTATAAGGTTACTACATGTACCTTCTTTGCTTGTTTGTCTCAGTCAGATATTCATGTACACATGCACCTAACACTGGACCATTAATTAATATTCTAGATGGACCATTGACTGGATAAGTTATCATACCACATGCATACTATCATCTAATTCACATTAATCAATTCAAAAGAGTGCCAAGTGAAATGAAAAACATACTGTATATATTATGTAACTGATGAATAAAATTTATTTACAATGATATACAGTAGCTAAGTATATTCATTATTCTTCAGATAATAAT